>NW_023458558.1:5378197-5464813 GCF_013731165.1 Rhagoletis pomonella
AAATGGTTCGGAACTATAGAAAAAGGGATGCAGAACGAACTAGATCCTATTTGTCGAATTTAGAACTATTTCGGAACTATCGAAAAAGGGATGCAGCGTGGGGCTTGCTCACTTTACATAGATATGTATTCGGCGGCTTTTTCGTTCAAATAGGCTTCTATTCTGTGCTTCGCAGATGCTTTTTCATAGCTTGGTAATACAAAACTAAAATTTGTGTTAACATTTTAACATCTTGGGACAGTCTGGAATCTAAAAAATAAATATGTAAACGTACATTTCTTACAATCATTCAAACAAATTTAGTTTCAAATTGAAAACACATTTCTTCCAAAATAACTTAAAATCGCACACACGGAAGAACCAAAAGGATTGAAAAATTATGATACTTTTTTCTTTCGTCTGTCGATTTTAGAACTGGTTCGGAACTATAGAATTTAGGACTAGTTCGGAACTATCGAAAAAGGGATGCAGCGGGGGGCAATTGACACTTCCTAGGACATCGCCATGTTAAATTCGCCAGTTGCTTGCATGCAAAAGAGATTTATCGCGAACCAGTACTGGGTCTAAATGTACTAGAAGCGCACCAATTCAGAACTAGAGATTTTCCCCACAGGGTATGTACATATACGTTTTTACATCAAAATATACACTCAGAAAAAAGTCAGCCAAATATATTCATCTCAACAAATGATTTGAGAACTATGACTAAATAATGTAACAATAACCCAATCATGAGTTGAGAAAAACATTTTTAGTTGACGTAACTAAACCCTTTTCTCAGTTTACGTAAACAGGTGTAAATTAGTATTTTAATTGCTATTGATTCTGGCATTAATCCTCTAACTGCTCTCTCAAATGAATGCCTTATGAAAATTAAAGGCTAAACATCAAATAAATAATAAGAAATGCCGAAAAAATAAAAAAAAAATAACAAAAGGAAAAGTCCAGCGCCTTCGTCTTGGTCTGCAGGCTGCATTGGAGACACAGCTGCCAAATTTAAACATAGAATACGTGATACATGTAGGAGCACATTCAAGTCAAAAACGAAAGAAGAAAATATCGACGAAACGAAACGAAACGAAAGAAGAAATAGAAGAAAAAAAGAAGAAATAATATAAGAAAAAATATCGATAGTAATATTGATAGCAAAATCGATAACAAAATCAATAAAAGCATCGATAAAAATATCGATAACAAAACCGATAATAATATCGATAGCAAAATCGATAACAAAATCGATAAAATTATCGATAAAATCGATTACAAAATCAATAAAAATCCATTATAAAATCGATTAAAATATCGATCAAATAATCGATGAAAAATATCGTTTATTATATCGATAAGTTCCGAAAATATCGATAATAAAATCAATAACAATATCTATAAAAATTTCGATAACAAACTCGACAAAAAATATCGATAACAAAACAGATAAAATACAGATTATTATAACGATAAGTCCCGAGAAATCCGAAAATCCCTAAAATCCCGAAATAGTACCCAGATTGAGTATCTGTGTATATCCTTTAATTTCATTTGTTCGAAACTATCAGATCTATCGAATCCTGGTGTATGTACGGTTTGTGGTTTAGCTTTCATTTGCCGTATTTAGTTTTAAGATTTTTAAAGTGGTTTGTAAGATATACGTGCTTAAGTGGAACCATCTTCTATTTTACGCTGAATAACGGCAAATTGAAAATACCTCCAAAACTTATCCACAGAATAAAAAATTAACTCGATTTTCGGAACCAGCGAGCAATTCTATATAAGTATTTTACATTTTTGCTGTAAACCAGTTATCTGAGTCGACGCCAAACAATTTCAAACACATTTAAAGTAAGTGTTTACTACCGGCATGTAAATCCTGAAATAAAGCAAAAATCTAATTTTTTAATTACAGATTAAAAAAAATTCACTCTATTTGCACACAGCCAAACAAATCTGCCGAGCATCCGCATTAGTTTTTATGCATAAATTTATTTTTGCTACGCTGGCGAGATAATCTAAATTTATTTTTCAAAGCCATTATCCCTTAACTTCAGCGTTAAGTATGTAAATGCGAAACTTTTTTATATGCATAATTTAATTACTACATACATATGTATGTACATAAAAACATAAAAGTTTAAGTAACAACTTTAGAGATCCGTGATAAAACGAGCCCAAGCGTGCAACTGCATGCGATGTGTAGCAAATCGGATGAGAGGGAAATTCAGTGTGAGTAACCTAATGGATGAAATGAAAGCAAACTGGCTGAAATGACGAAAAAAAATAAAAATTGGGGAACGATGAACTTTTAAAACGGGTGAGAGTTGAGTGAAGTTTAAGTCTTTAATTAGATTGAAACACACCTAGGCGCAGTACACAAATACAATTAGGTTCCTGCATGTGCGCTTATTGGAGCTTTCGTGTGTGTGCGTGCGACGCCATCATCACTCAGCTTGTCTTGATGCTGGGCATGGACATACTGGCCAGACTAGTAAAAGTGAAAAATCTGCGCTTATGTTTACAGACATATATATGTATTTAGACACATGCATGGTATGCAAGGTATGCGCATACTGGTGGAGATACAACCATATAATCGTAGGTGTTGAGCTACTTTGCTAGGGTTGCGAATAATCGTATGTATGTACGCCAGTTTTTATGTGTATGTAAATACGATTTACAGTGGCTAAATCCCTAATAAAATTTTATTTTTATTTTATTTATTTTTGTTACAGTCTTGCGACTTAAAAGTATAGAGCGATATTTATACCTTTATATATATACTATGTGCAGCGGGCGGAAAGACTTTGTTGCCGCGCCGCGTTACTAACGAGTTGTTCGTCACGGTCGGAAAGGGCGAGTTTCCGATCCATGTGCTAACCCTGACGCTGGATACCGTGATGTGGGGCGGGCGGAAAGGCCCAGTTTCCGCCCCGCGTTATGGCTAGGGCTGTTGGGCATGGTCGGAAAGACCGAGTTTCCGATTCATACTCACAGCGTCTTTTGCTGCTTGGTTGGATGGAAAGGCCTGGTTCCCATTCCGTGATTTCCTACATAATAGCCAGAGTTTTACAGTGAAATTTGAAAATTTCCGTGAAAATTGGTGGTTGGCGTCGTCAGGGGTGATGTTTGCGAGTGCAGTGCAGTGATGGGAAAGTAGGTAAAATTGTAATTTTTTCAGCCCTTTTATAAATTGAGAGTACTTTCGGTATATTTTCATCTTAGGCAAATAAATCTTCCTAGAAATTTTTTTCGTCCTTATTGTTATACCAACCTAGAGCAGACGAAACCATCTGAGCATGGATAGCATAACTCCACGGGCCAAAAACCTTGTTCAGATTTATTCTCTCCTTCTGTAATTGCTGTTTTGCTGAACCAAAATAGAGCCACAAATCGTGCGGTCCGTTCCTTTTGTGACTTAAGGCCGAAATAGGTGTCTTCAACCTTTTCAAATATAGCATCTGGCCCATTTGGAGTTTGGTTGGAGTCTTATCTGGCATACAAAGAAGAAGTAGATTTATGGTCTTGGGTTTAACTCGATTCCAGTCCAAAGCAGAAAAGCGTGGAGCAACTCCCATGCAAGGTGATGTTCCAGGGACGAACAATGATTGAAGGAACAAAAATCTCGCTCTTAATATCTCTCATGCCCGCTCTTTGGTATGGCGCAGAAACACAGACGATGTCCAACAAACATGGGAAGGCACTGGGACCTTTTTTGAGAACTATTCTACGCAACCCCTATGCTTGTGATCGAGTGAGCTACGAGTATGAAGATGATGTAAATGACGAGCTTTACGAGCTCTTTAACGACATGAGCATAGTAAAGCGCATAAAAATATAACGATTGCGTTGGCTTAGACATGTTGTATGCATGGATGACGATGCTCCGGAGAAAGGACCTTTGACCCGTCATCCATCGATGGAAGATGAAAGCAAAGGCGCCCACGAACACAATGGAAGTACCAAGTGCAAAAGAACCTGTCCGTACTTGGGATAAAAAAACCGGTGCTAAAACAGCAAAGTAGAGAAGCAACTGGCGAAGGTTTTTGGTCCCGGCTCAAACCGACCAACGGTTGTAATGCCAAAAAAGAATAAGAATTTTCTACCGGAATACCAATACCAGTCTATACGGTGATCAAACAAGGAAACGATGTTTTATTGGAGTAAATTGTTTATATGTATCATTCAACATTGCTTTAAAAAAAAATTCCATTTGCACCTCACTTGTTTGAGACGTACGTCCCTGTATGTGCCGACCAGACAAGCTATATATTTCATTTGAATGTATGTATGTATAGTTGCATACATACATATAAACAAGTACCTATGTGCATGATTTTCGTTTGCTGCATTTTAGCGTCCTGATCCAACCAGCATACAAATGCATACACTGAAAATTGTCGGCCTAAAAATAAGAACAAACTAATGGATCGGTTACGCATACTTGACATTGCATGAGAGTTGTCGCAGAAGGAATCTGTTAAATGAGCTTGCAGGCGGTTGCCCAACTCACAGCATTACATATGTAGAAGTGTGTTGGTTTTTTATTTCTAAATATTTCATTCTTGAAATAAGAATTTCGTACTAAAATCAAATATGATGCTTCTTTATTACGAGAACGAGTATTTTATTTTAAGAAACATTGGGCCGTATGAATAAAACCAAAGTAAATGCTTTTTCTTAAAATTTCAGACCTTTTACTCGATTTGTTCAAATAAATTTAAGTGAAAGGTATACAATTTCAGAAAAAAGCAATTACTTAGTGTTTAAGCATACGGCCCATTATTAAGAAAAAGGTTGGCTTAGTTATCACAATCTTTCATAGTTTGACTTAGGGCCGTTTTCTGAAGTAAGCTTTAACTTTAAAGCTCATTTTATATTTAAAGGTTGGATTAAAAATAAAGCTACGTCTAAAGATAAGCATTTCTATTATCAGTTTTTGACGCATGTATGCGTCTTGGTTGTAAACCAATTTAAAACCGATAATAAAATGGCTTACTTTATACACAATCATACATTTTAATGCTACCTTTGAATATAAAGCTATTTATGTTCTCTATTTTAGTATATTCAAGCTTAGTGCGATTTTAAGTTCGGAAATGCTAAGATCGAATACACAAAACTTGATTCCTTCTCTGAGTGTATGTCTGAAATGTTGAGCAAGATGTAGCACCTGTTAAAATTGAATTATTATTTTAGACACGGTCATGAAGCTTATATTACTATGCTGGCGGCCGAATGATAGAAAAGGAAACCGACTGCAAACACAAAACCCCTACCATAACAAACCTACCAACATCAACATCGCATCAGAGCAAAAGCAACACAGAGTTGCAGCCGACGATTTTTGCAGCTTGGATATATTTATTGGTTGGACCATATTTGCGCTGATATCTGTTGTCTCTATGGCTTGCCGTTGATAAATATGAATTTCTCGCTATTTGCCATTGCGCCGTGTTTAAGAATTCGTTGCTTGCGCGGCCTGTCCAAGCAGCCATTCATACATCCTATATATCCATTCAACCGAACACTCAACGCCAGTAGCCATCTATGTATTTATTGCCGCTATGCGATTATTTGAAGGGCGCGAAAATTCTGCTGACAAACTCAACGATAACGGTAAACGTTTCAATGTAAGTTGGCTAATTTAATGCAACAGCAGGATGAAATTGGTGGCTGCATTGGATGGCACGGGATGGCACATAATGTTCTCAATTTTCTGCTATAGAGAAACTGTAAAGTCAGTGTTAGGTACTCTACAGGAGAATATAAAGTAATGGACTATTCCAATATTTGAAGGTATTTGGTTGGCACTTTTCGCTAGAGTCAGGTACTTTTTTCGGTTTTAGATGGTAAGTTGCATTAAAAGCTTAATATTAAGGAACAGCAGCTCACTACTGCTGCAATGTGGCAAATTGTAGGAGCTAAGCGCTCTCTCCAAAGGTATTTTTCTGGCCCTGAGAAATCATATCATATGTTTATGGATTGCATCGATATCGTAGATAAGACTGCTACACCAGGGCTGGGCACTTTACTATTCATTAAGGCTCATAAATCTTAATTTTGGGCTTTCAGATCACTGTTGCAAATGTATCTACTTAAGGGAACAGTGGATTGGCTGCTGATTCGGTGACGTCGTCATGGAAGGTAAGTATCTTCTCTAATAGCCAAGTGTCAATCGGTGTCTTGGGCTTGCTTACGGTTGACTGAAAGCTGGTTGGGTAATGCCTGTTTTCTCTTTCGAACGTGTTTGAGCAGGTGCTAGGTTACAGTGACATAGCAGGAAAGTCCGTGGTAGATGAGTTGACCATGTACGTTTATGAAGATTTACATGAGCATTTGTCACGTGTTTTTACATTTTCCAACAAAAACTTGTTTTTGCTCGCAAATGGTGCAAAAATTATCTTAAACATCACGAAATTGTATTTAAATGAAAACTTGAAAAAGATATTCTACGAAAAGTAAAAATAAAAACTCTGCATGCTGTCATTTTTTTTTTTTAATTTGGTGGCACACTCTTGAAACTTTACAGGTATTAAACCACATACCTACAAATTTGACTCTAAAATTGACTCTAATATAAACATTTTATTTGTAATAAAAGATATTAAAAATAAAAAAAATTTGTAATTTTGGAACTTGATCGTCTTAATAAAAGGCTAAAATTGTTCTGGAACTCCATGGATTGAAATAAATGCAAGAAGTATGCTTTAGCTTCTTTTTACTGGGGAGAGAAACGAGTTACACTAAAAACAAACAACTCATGAGATTTACTCATATCTTAATATGTACTTATATGTAATATTTCCTTTCTCGCAAAGCCTACGGACATAATAACTAACGGAGCATAAAAAACAGAAAGAACAAAGATAATGCGAATGAAGGATATGCAAAAATTTTGTGTACATTTAACCCCATCAGTGATATAACCGAAGCTATATAAGTATCTACATATTTTTATTTTCTACTGTACATACGGTGACCAGATTTCTGTGGACAAAAATCGGGACATTTTTAATGCATCAGATCCGAGCATATACTTTCGTTTTTAGAATGAAAGGACATAACATCCTATAGAACAGTTTTATGTAAAACAAAACAAAGAGAAAAAAACTTAAAAAATGGTCGCAAAAATGTATACACAAAATATATACGGTTGCGTCACTGGGGAAGAGCCATTTTGGCAAGTTTTGGCTACTTTTCTTTATATAATATTTTTTTTTTATTTTTTATGAAAATATATCTTATTATTTAAATAAAACTATGTAAATAAAAATTTCAAAACTTTCAATTTTAACAAATGCTGATAAAAATTTTAAATATTTTAAGCAGATTTTTTAGAATAGTTTTGAGTATACCCATGCAATTCAAAGTACAAGTTTGGATTAGCTTGGACTTACCGTTGTTTTTTGGAAATTTTTTTGTTCGCACGTTTTCTACCATACGCAGTATGTTCGACAATTTTTTTTTTTGTGGAGAAAATTAGCAATACCTTCCACAAAAAAAATCTACAGAAACGGTAAGTCCAAGCTACTTAAACTTTTCACTTTGAATTGAATGAGCTACAAAACTGCATACCCAGAATATTTCTAATCAATCTAGTTAAAAAGCTCAAAATTTTGATGAAACTTTGTCGAACTTAGCTAATTTTTGTACAACGTTTGAAATTTTGATATGAATAATCTTTGTTAAATACTTAGCTACACACTCGTAAAAAATAATAAACATTAAATAATCGAAAAGGGTAATAGTCAAAGAATGTTAAAATGCCACTTCCCTATTTATATCTTTGCTACTGTATCTACAGCTAATATTTTTCATATCCATGATTTTTTTGAGGGAATTAGTATTGCACTAAAGTCAAGTTAGAATCGTTTAATGAAAAAAAGCAAAACTTAACAAAAACAAGTAAGAAAGTCTAAGTTCGGGCGGAGCCGAACATTAAATACCCGGCGCAAGTATTAAATATATGTTTTCCACCTTTCCGAAAGCTACCGCTACATGATAAGCCGGGGTGTATACATTTTAAGTAAATTAGCGTCCTTAAATTTCGAAATATTGAAATTTCAAGCATTTCTGAAATTTACCGTTACATGAAAAGCGGCCTCAATTTTAGTCCGATTTCAACAATTTTCAACGGTTTGCTTTTATGTGGCAAGCACAATAACCATACCGAGCTTGGTACAAATTGCTAGAACGGTTACCGAGATACATATATGTGATCACAAGTCAGCGGTGCTACGCCCATTTCCAAAATTTTGTCATAAACGTATTTCTTGGTAAAGAATTGTTGCAACCATCAATTTTGAATAAATTAGCTTCAATATTTACTGATTTATCGAAGATTTTGTATTTCTCGAAATTACCGTTATATGGGATGTGGGCGTGGTTATTGTCCGATTTTAGAAATTATCGGCCATTTGGTATGCTGTACCAGGACCAACAACTGTGCCACGTTTGGAAGAAATTGGTGCAGCGGTTACCAAGATATACACATGTAACCATAAGTGGGCGTGGCTACGCCCATTTGCCAAAATTTTGTAATATTCTTATTTTTCGTCTAAAACTCATGGCAAATATCAATTTTGAGTGAATTATCTTCAGTAGTTACTAAAATATCGCAGTTTTCGTTTTTCTGAAAATTACCGTTATATGGGAGGTAGGCGTGGTTATTGTCCGATTTTTAAAATTTTCAGCCATTTAGTATGCTGTACTAAGGCCAACAACTGTGCCAAGTTTGGAAGAAATTGGTGTAGCGGTTACCAAGATATACACATGTAACCATAAGTGGGCGTGGCTACGCCCATTTTCCAAAAATTTATAAAATTCATGTTTTCCGTCTGAAACTCATTGTAAGTATCAATTTTGAGTGAATTATCTTCAGTAGTTACTAAAATATCGCAGTTTTCGTATTTCTTAAAATTACCGTTATATGGGAGGTAGGCGTGGTTATTGTCCGATTTCGCCCATTTTCAATACCATCCGTCCTACGCCCAAAAGAGGTTCACGTACCAAGTTTCGTTAAGATATCTCAATTTTTACTCGAGTTATCGTGTGCACAGACGGACGGACGGACGGACGGACGGACGGACGGACGGACGGACGGACAGACAGTCACCGCTTAATCGATTTCTCTTTTCATTCTGATCATTTATGTATACATTTGTCTATATCTATCTCGATTCGGTTTGCCTGTTACAAACAACCGTTATGTGAACAAAGTTATAATACCCTTGTGCACAAGTGCGCTCGGGTATAAAAAGAATGCCAAAGATCATCGAAAGTAAGGATGCAGGCTATGTTTATGGCTACCTTATATACTATGTTCTACATATGTGATAACGAATGTGCTGCCGCGTTTGTAAGAAAAATTGTTTGTGGGTCAGAGTACAGGGAGACTCTTTTTAAATTATTAAAGAAAACACTGGAAGTCGGGACATAATCGGTACAAATCTGAAAAATCGGGACACTTATACGTTCTGACTTTTAAAAAACATTCAGCGGGACAATTTTCTCAAAATCGGCACTGTCTTGCCCAAATCGTTACGAATGGTCACCGTAACTATACACACCTTCTACTTATATATAGTATATATATAGTATTTAGTTATATGCGCATACGTGTGCAAATTTGAAAATACATATTTACATTTTTGAACATAAGTTGTGCGCTGTATTTTCACACTTTTACCTAGAATGTCACGTTTCCCAATGTTCAGTTTTGTTGACAATACAAAGTGAGTGGAAGTAATGATCCTGCAGGTACATGTAAACAGTAGTAGAACCAACAATACACACAATGTATGTGTATATTTGAACATAAGCACACCTTTTTTTCTGCGTTGTACTCGCACAAGCACACTTCATAAATGGTGCACTAAATTTCGCCACATATGTATGTGTGCGTGTTTGTTGGCGTCAAGTTGGGTCGTATCGTTACACCGGTGTTTTCAAAGGATATTGCTAAATGTTAAGAAGTCAAGTGCAATAAAAGCCAAGTAAGCCCAAGGCCAGTAAAATGGACGGAATTTGATTATATGCTTCAATGGCTGCAAAAACGGGCAAAAAGTGTGACGTGATAAGAGTAAAAGAGCGTTGATGGATATATTGAAATAGGACCAACACCTTGCGAGCCAAAACTCTTTATTCTGTTCTAGTAGTTGTAAATTGTGTAAGTAACTTTGTTTGGGTTTTTTATAGAATATTATATTTTTTACTATCCCTAAACTGAGGAAAACATTTTAGTAAGCGATGATCTTTTTTTTCCTACAGCGGCTTGTATGTTGGTGTTAATGGATTACTGATAGCTACAATGTTCAATTATATCATAAACTAAAAAAGTAAGGAAGAAATTCAAATTTTGGTTGTATTGGTAATGGTAAACTTTCATTAGCGACATAATCTAATTTGGCAAGTTGCGCATAATGAAAAAATCACAAGCAAATTTACTTGGCCTAGATTTCAGTAACAATATATATGAATTCCCGTTACACTTAAGTTCAAATAGGCATTCCAAGTTTTTTTTTTAGGAAAATAAGCACTGTACCCAATTACTTAGTTTAACAGGACTAAGTACTGGGTATACAAGAATTTATGTGGTTACTTTTACCTAAAGAAATACCTCGTACAAAAGTACTTAGTATTTATGGCCTTACTAAACACTGTATGCAAAAATAATCTCGAGAAGTCCGAAAATCCTGATGTAGTCTACAAAATCGCGAAAAAACGTATTTCCGAAGATCCCATAGTAGTCACAAAAATCCAGAAATAGTCTCGAAAATCTCGAAGTAGTTGCGAAAATCTAGAAATCGTGCGGAGAATCTCATACCAGTCCCGAAAATCCAAACATCTTCTTCGCTTCCTTTAATCCCAAATGTCCCATAGGGCAGCGAAATCTGAGCTCGAATCGTAACATCCGTTCACGGATCGAAAACTATACGAAAGAAAATTACGTGATACGTCAGTCGTATAAGCTGAATGGGATAAAGAGTACGTTCACCTATGTCATAATCCGAAAAATGTGTTTTTACGTGACGAGTAATACGACATCGTATGTGACGATTCGAGCGCGTCTCTCGATCAATTGTTATTTTCTAGGTTCCTGCAGTAGTCAAGAAAGTCCCGTGATATTTGAAAACTTGTAACCCGAAGTATTCCAAAAAGTACCAAAAAATCCCTAAAAACTGCCAAAACATAAAACTTGTAAAGTTGTAAGTCCAAATAAGAAGTATAAAGTATTTATGACTGATTACGAAAGCGCGAATGCGGACGTTTGGAATAACGTTAAAAAAAGCTATAATCAACTTAAGTCATCGCTTCTATTACTTAAAAATTTTGTAAATTATTAGAACATTGAACGAGTGCTTAAACTATACAGTGTTTAAATCCAGTAGTCAAAGTTCAAAAGGGGTATATTAAATTTTAAAAAAAGTAATTTTGCTGCCTTTTCTCCCATGAGGTGATTTTTTAGAGGCTCGTAAATACATAAGACCGGCTGCACTCAACAATTGCTTACTTGAAACGATGTTAGGTGGTGGGCTCAAATATTTGCGGGCCAAATCTGTCAATTTATCGTAGTTAAGGTTAGTTTTTCGCCAATCGAAAGGGATTTTCACCGAAATGAGCTCACTTTTCTTTAAGATAGACCTTCATTTGAGCTTTAATTTAAAATTTTGTAATGTCTCCAGATTCTACACCCGAGCCTTCGCTTTCGCTGGAGGAATCTAAAATTATTTCTAGGTTGCTTAAAAGCCATTTAGCAGGACATGTTGAAGGCTCATCAATGTGTCTTTATATACTACTTAACTGTTTAGCGCCGGAAGCTAAAAGCCGGTTATTGTCCGCACCCTGGTTAGACAAACTTAGAGCCATTTCAATAATATTAGAGTGGACTCTCTGTACATGTATACATTAGCATTCGCAAAACATTCGTATCATTTGATGCGAATGTGAATGTGTAAAATGAATGTGTTTTAATATGAACTTTTTGAATACATTAGAATGCTGATTAAATAGTTAACAGTAATATAATCGAGAACGTATAAGAAATACATTACATTATTTATCACGCATCTAATGCATTACTACTTTTCCGACTGAGTTCAAATACGTGCGTGCGTAGTTTTTGTATGAAAATATTATATTTAAAAGCGAACATTTTTAAACGAAAATCAGCTATACATTAAGTAATAATTTTTACTATGGCTTATTTCCCTCAGTGTAAAGTCATTCCAATTTACTGCTGGGTAAGCACATTTTGAATTTTTGCAAACGTAAGTTTACATATGTTAAGCTTAAACTACTATGTATGATTAAATTGTATTTTTGATGCAGCTCCTTTTAATACTATATGTTAACATATATACATTAGACCTAGACTAGAAAACAAAGTTCGACGTATACCTCTGAGTATAAGGTAATTTTCTAGGGGATTTCAAAACCTCAAGTACCCCGTTCTAGTATTTACTCATTACTAAATTAAAGCTTTCCAAAAATTATTAAACTTTTGCTAAGGAAATACTTTGATTATTCTGGGCTGGGCCCAATTTTTTTTCGAAGTTCCCTTGTAAAAATACTTTAGACTCAGGGGTTTACGACGAACAATTTTTGTTTTTGTGTAAGGTGCAAGGCTAAAGTGCACTGAGGATCATCAAAGCAAAAGTCGTCTATATACATTAGGCCGGGGCTTTCAAGGATAATTTAAGATGGCTACACAATTAAGAAAGTTATAATCAAAACTCGATTTTGGACGAAAGCTGGAATCACACAAAAGTCCTCTCCGAGTATGCTCTCATAGATACTAGGGAGCATGGGGTTGTTAAACGTTTTTTTTTCGTGATCCAATCTAATGTACATTTCCATTCATACATATGTATGTAATGCTCTGCCGGATTATACCTTTATGACCGCAAGACTAGCAGTTTGGCCTGAATTCATTTATATTCATACGTGTGCATGCATTCATGTACATACATATGTATGTAAAGCATACATTTTTTTCTTGTCTCTTCCTCTAAGCCCTCAAACTTTTGCCAATTTTCACCTGCTCTTTATGACTTATACCTATTATTTGCAGTCCCGCACACTTTTCCCGCACAAAACTTTATTTATGTATTCTTTTTTTTGTAGATGCTTGACAACTCATTCTGCCACCGGAACCTTTTACATACTTGAATAAGTTCAAGAGAGCTCATAACAAAAAATTACCAGCTAATGGTTGGAGATGAAAGCACTCGATGACAGAGCTGTATAATACAAAAAATATATAAAATATTGTATGTATGGATGTATACATACATTTGTGTGTGCGTGTGTACTACATATCGTCGTTTAAAGTACAAAACCGCGTATCGTCATTCTTCAAAACCGCGTAACTGACATTTGCTGCCAAAAATTGGATTTGCTCACACAAGCTCTTGGCTGAATCCTTATCCATTCGTCCTGTAATATACTAGTCAGAAATGCGATTGCTTTATAATAAAGAGAACCATTTTGAAATATGAGCATTTTTACTCTCTAGAAAATAATTTATGCAACCTCACATATGCTGTTTTGCATTTTGTTAAAACGCGGTTTTGTACTTTAAACGACGATATGCATTTATTAAAGAGCTTATCCTGCAGGTAAGTCATCAACTAGTGAAAACGAGTTGTAATGATTTATTTTCACAAAGAGCTGTGATGCTTTCTACACTTATCATACATACATGATTTTTTCTTTCGCAGATATGAAGCCCACTACTCATATCGCTCCTGAAGCATAATACATATTTCAAAATAGGCTTATGTGGTGGTGGCAACACTGAGCATTCGGAACGTGTTTAGAAGTAGTCGTGATGACGGAGCATCTAATTGGAAGTATTCGCCGATAAATTGCAAATATCTCAAAAACTTATCCATAGAAAAACCAGTGTTATTTATTATCTTAAGCGTGGTTCAGTGTTGCCGGCAGCGATTTTTTAAGGGAAGCGAAGCGCTTGAAAAATCGTAGTGTTTCGAAGACTATCGAAGTTAAATATGCTTAAAATGCTGATGGTGTTACACATTTCTTCCATATAAAGTATGTCCGAAAAAACATATCTGTACACATATTGAAAAGAAAATGAGCAATACCTCCAACGAAAAAAGAAAAAATTCTAAAAATCAATGCTTATATAAATTCTTATCACAATACGATACTAAAATTGAATGGGCTATAAAAGTGTATATCGGATTTTTTTTCTAGAAATTCTTACTAAAAACTTTTAAATTTTGATGTCCATTTTTTGGAAGTGGACGATTGTTAATAAATTATTTACAAGATTTGCGTCTTTCTGGTGTACTTGGTTTTGGTTGTATTTAGTATAAATTATAGCTTCTTAAAAAATAAAGAAAAAATAAATGGTCAAGAGTCATAAAGAAAAAGTGTCCCTTATTATATGGCCATCACTGTACATATGGAGCCCTAACCCCCAAAAGGGCGTAAGCGACAAAATGTTAATTTTTCATCAGGCGTTTTTTTTTTTTTGTTAACATGGCAATTACTGTGGATACTAACGTGAAGGTCAATGAACAAGTTACGTTTGATGTTACGTATGTAGGTATATAATACCGCTTGGTTAGTTGCCCATCTTTAATGAAATAGGTGATTTTGTCGCTTACGCCCTTTTTGCCGTCACAAACAAAGGCTGCAGCACGCATGCCGCATACATATATTATATTTTTATCCTTTCGATTAAAAATCTTAATCTGCCACAAATATAGGTATTTTACCTTTGTTTGAACATAAATAGTCCATATATGGAAAAAATAAGATAATTGTGAAATCAATAATTTTTAAAGCAAGCTTTCTAAATATGAACTAAATCGGAACAGAGATACTGGTTTACCAGATTCATGCGCCACCTATCTGCAGTTATTACTTTTCATGTAGTTAAAATACTTTCTAACTATGAATCAAATCGTACTATAAATACGGGATTTTCAAATATCTCGACCCCTGCGCCATCTCTCGGATTAACTCATCTTTCGTATTGCATTGTCATCGGGTTCTGAGCGCACGGTGAAGTTTCAAGTCTCTAGGTCACCGGGAAGTTGATCAAAAATTGATTGTAAGGTTTGCCCCTAACAAACATACATATGTATTTATATACAGAGAAAGTGAAATAAAACCTTGTAAAATAGAGGCACTTCAGAACTTTTGAATAAAAATGTAACAATTCCCCTCTGCAATGAAGAATTGTTCACGGAGAAAAAGGCTTAACCGACACTGCGGGCACAAAAAAATTTAAACGGAGTACAATTAAGCACTTAAGCCAAATATTTTGGTTTAAATTTGTAACGGTACTTCGAAGAACTTTGAAATTTTTAAAATTTTCACAGCTGGTGCGTATGGTGGTAAGTAATCGATTTCTGTCAAAAACAGAAAATCGAACATTTTGTCGCTTAAGCCCTTTCGGCGTTTAGGGCCCAATATATGTATATGTATGTATTACTATTTTTTTTTTTTACCAAAAAAGCAATCACATATTGCATGTTACAGGTACAAGGCAGAACTAATTCTATAAAACAAAACTCTTAAACTTTTACTAGTCTACGTCCACTAGGGGTGCACTTTTGCAGAAAAGAATGATTAAATGGCTTTCAAATTGCGTTACGTTCTGATGGAGTGGAAGACATGTCATCGCGTTCGATTTCTCGAGAAATAGTATTTGCATCCAAAGAACTCGGGTATTTTTTCTCAGCGAAATTGTATGTCGTTTCGCTGGCGGGACATTTTATTTGCTGTCGTAAAAGTATCTGCAAAAAATTCTAATAAAATTAATTCCAATTAAGAAAAATGCACACATTAATACCACTACAAAAGAAAACGGGTTTAAATAATTACAATTATTTAAAAATATGGAAAAAAATACAAAACTTACATTTCTGCTGCTTTCAACCAATAAAAGTGAAACGATGGACCGCTAGAGAAATCAAGCAAAATCGACCACCAGCTTAGCAGTTCGGTTTAAAGCTTTCGTTATCAAATAACAAGAACATATTTTTTATTTTTATAAGTTAGAAAAACAACTTTTTACCACAAAAACTGACCCAACTACCCATAGAGCTCTGGTGTTATTAAGATCTGGATATAGTAGAGAGTTAAACTCCTACTTATATAGGCTAAACCCTGATATCCCAACGTCGAGAACAATAACAACGGAGCATACAATTTATAGCTCCACTTAATAAAGAATTCACTTAATAAAGAAGTTGAACTAATTTCCTTTGAACGTTCTGGGATTACTGATAAAATAAGGTTTTCTGACATTCTGTTTCAGCATATCTTCAGTTTCATGGTACGATAGTCAGAGCTTTAAGTGACCACAATAACGGAAAGATTCTGTCCATTTCTTTAAATTTCAAGTTTGGTTCACTGATTGATCCAAACTGGATGATGGGGATACTGGGGATGGCGTATTATTCGTGGTTAGCTTTCAGAGGAGTGTTTCAGTGGGCAAATATCCAACCATATTCCAGGCGGGAAATTTCGCAGTTGAAGCTCGTGCCGCCGAATGTGTTCGTAGATCAGGGCCACTATGAAGCTACCGTTGGATAACCAAGAGTTCTGGAGCTTGCGGAAGTCGCCAGCTTTTGAGTGGTCCACTCAAGGTTACCACAGCAGAAGCTACAAGAAAGGTAGGAGGAACATCTAGTTGCAGCCCACGTATGTCAAACGGTAAAAGGCAATGCAAGAACTTTATAGCCGTTCTTAAAAAAAAAAATTTTACAGGTTTTAAATGGCGAGAAGTGTATGTCCATATTATAAATAGCCAACAACTTTTATCCAGATATCGACTAACCACAACTTATGCTATTTATTTATTTCACAAACAGCGCGCGGTTTGTAATGCGAAACCATTAATAAATTAATAGCCACTTATTTATAATCGGTGGCAATTGTATGCATGAAAATAAGTTAACATAACATGTGAATGGGAAAATTTTAAAAGTTTCTTTTTAATGAATATATTGCTGCTAATTGATTAAAATGATGTTTTGTGAATAAAATATATTTCCCTTTTTAATTCATACATAGGATTTTATGTCAACGGAAGCCAACATTTGTTTAGGTATACAAAACCGGGTAAGTTCCACAAATTTCAATAAAAATAAATACCTTTTAAAACCGTGTAGCGTTTTCAATTCAAAATTACTACTCGGGGGTTTCTGGGATCGCTAATCACGAATACGGTGTTAGTTTTCTTCCGCCATTTTAAGTTTTTGAAAACGCCACTCGGCATTAAAAAGTATTTATTTTTATTAAAGTTTTTAGACCTTGCTCGATCTTTTATACCTAACCCAATTTCGGCGAGAAGGGGCTCGCGTTAACAAAGAATGCCTCATATGTAAGTATTTCTTATATTCAAATGAAGTACGTTTTTAGACACATTTTAAATTAGTTAAAATCATGGTTTTCATAATTACATTCAAATAATTTTTAAGCTCTAAGTTGCACTGATATCTAACAGCATTTTTAAACTGGAATTCAGTATAATACTTCGATATATATTGATTAAATTCTCTCCTGTTACTATACGGTCCTAAAGTGCTCAATACTGAGAAAAATCTATCAACAAATCCTAAATCTTAATCCCGGTCTCTGCGAAGCCTTTTGGGATCGGGATGTATAATCTAGAACCATGACCTTATGAACTTACATATTTACAGATGGATCAATCCTGGATTGAAATATAGGTGGTGGTGTTTTCTTTGAGAGCCACTTAATCGAGATCGATTTGATACACCAGAGACTCGCTGTTGTTATTCATAACGGGGACCTCCCACCTACCTCCTTCGGAGACCTATCCCATTGGAAAACTCCTTTGACAAAATTGTCTCTTTTGACTCGCACTGCTGTCTCCCCAATTGCGTGTGAAGCGTTCAATGAGCTCATAGACATATCTAACCATTGAGAGCAGGCCCACTCGCCCACTAAAGTGAGTTTATGACCATATAGCATTCTATTAAAACAAAAACAATTAAGATTTGTTCGGGTGACAATAAAAAAATTGGTAGTTTCGGTAATTTTTCGCCTAAATAAATATTTTACAGCTAAAATTACTCAAATACTTGATTTATTTTTTTATTGTATTCTTTAGCCGTTTTTTTTCTGACGAGAGAGGGATGTGATAGTAAAAAGCAACAACTCGAGAGTTTTGCTCATACATATATATACTTCCGAAACTAAGAGGAGCCGGATCCCAGAACTGAAAATATGTATTGTAAGTGTCACACACAATCACTATGATCCTCAACCATATATTTAATACTTCTATATTGCTGGTTTAATATGATCGTAATGTGTTCTCAATTCAAAATCAAAGAAAGATAGCCTCCCAGTGGGAATTAGGAGCACGTAATAATACCTTATTAGCAACTTACTCTTCACCTGGCAGTCATTACCATTTCCCTGCCGAACGTCCCTTACTTTTACAAAGGCATGGCCGCCTTATGTAAGTAGGAATTTAGAATGTACATTTGGTATCAGACATACTTCTGAGCCGCTTTACAAAGTATGTTACTAGTAATGCAGAGCAGTCGCTCGGAGTAGTTCGGTGCTTGGAAATAACTTCGGGTGCACGTTATTTTGCAACTGACAACGTAATGTGTCTTCGGAGGTGTTCATTTTGCCCTTTACTAGTAGATGACATTGGCCATGATTACAATTTTGGTACTAAAAACTGAAAGAAAACATGGCTTACCTCGCAAGGTGCTTACCTATTTTCCCAGTGGGCTATGACAATTTTTGTGATTTAGAAGTATAGGTGTATATTTGTAAACAACTACATTTAAAGAAGTGCCACATCATAACAGGGGCGGTTCAGGGATCTAAAAAACAAACAAAAATTGTACATATTGTTGCATAGTAGCCTTAATCGCGAAAATAACGTAAGCGAAATTTTTTCAAGATTTGATTTTGCTCTTAGAGCCTCTGGAGCATTTATGCTTAAAAAATAAAGTTTAAAAAAAAATAATACATCATTTTCGCGATCGGGGCGCGATATGTCGATATCTTTTTCAATATATCGGCACTCTGATGTTGGGGAATGTACTTTGAATAAACTAGCAATATAGACGTTTTACATATATGTATGTCCTCAACACACACTGTTTTTTTATTTTCTTCAAATACTCTATTGCATTAAACTGCCTCTAATTACAACTGCGTCCAAAGTGGAATATCATAACAAAAATCTTTATTTAGCTGCACGGACAACACGCACACAAACACTAAGTGCTTTTATTTATTTTTTCTACAGCTGCTGCACAATTTCAAAATCATAACAATGGAAAGCTGCTTAATCTGACTCGCTTGTCTCTCTTTGGTGTAGTGGAATTGTGGCAAACACAGCATTTAAGCGTAGTTCCATTAACGGCCGGAAGCTACAGAGCAGGCTGGTGGCTATGGCGTGTGCGAGCGAACAGTTAAGCAGTGTAGGTGGCAAAGGATAATGGAGTAGTTAGTTGTGCGGTAGCGCTAGTTATGTTAATTCTCACATTACATTGCTTTTGTGCAGGTCATCAACGGTCAAAGGGCTTCAACTGGCAGCTTATCATACTTGCACTAACCTAATGAGCATTGTGGAATATATGAAACTACTGCAATGAAAACTTCACAGACTGACGACTGGCTGCGTTAAAGTGCAACGTGTTTCCGCATACAGTTATGAAGTAAATAAATTCGAGTAAGTGCTGCGACTTGACTTTAGAAAGTTTCCACTGAATATCTATATATATACATAGGACAATTATATGTGTGTGTGTTGTCGTGTAAGCACGTAAGCAAACTGCACTCTAACTTCTTCCAAACTAGTTGGACAATGCAAGTCTGTACTAAATTATGTAGGAAAATAAAACGAACTTATTTTACTCTGGGCGCCAGATCTCTCGGGAGTAGCTGGTAAAGAGGCATTAGAACACTTGGCTATGTAAGGCTCAAACCAGCCATTCATTAGTCGGCAACCAATTATAGCACAATCCACCTTCGGTCATCAAAGCCACAATCAGAAACTTAGCAATAACTGGGAGGATTTGAGGGACTGAAAGGAAGGAGGATGAGACGGCAGAACTTTTTGTGTTTCTGCTACGCCGTTGCAAGGATTATGTATGAGTTTATGGCAGCGATCAATTGAAAGACGAACACCTGATTTTCGGTTTGTTCTTAGATCTTGTAGAATTAAAAAAAATATATTAGGAAAAACGAAAAGTAAAAATAAACACATTTACAAACTTTCACTCACATATGACTATATCGTTGTTGGTGGTATGTACCAGTTTATGGGTTACAGCAAAAATTTTCCATGGATGTCACTATCCTATCCCTATGTAGAATTGCCCTGATGCTGAAAGTCTAGTTAGTGTTTTTCTATCAATAATTTTTGAGAGGTTTGCAATTAACCACAATTCAGCTAAAAAAAAGTGCTTCCAATTAATCACGTATGTATATATCATGAAACAACAAAATCCTCAATAAGTAATCTATGCATAACTTTTCGACAGAGGATGCAAAACGAATTATCGAAATCGGTTGACGTGGTCCAAAGTTATGCGGTAACATACATAACAAAAAAGATTAAAATATTCCGACGAACTGATAACCTCCTCCTTTTTTGGAAGTCGGTTAAAAATGAGTTGGACCATGCACACTCTATGGCGTATGAGTAACTTTCTTTCCTGCTCATTTTTCACACAAGAAATCTTTGCAAACTTTCGTTTGACCTTTTCTATTCTTTAATTTTTTCCCTGTTAAAATTTGATTCTTTTAATTTTTTTCATAAAAAAAATCAAACATCTGAAATTATTCATTAATTTCTCTGAAACCATGGTGTCAGAACACCTACATCCCTATCTTCCATACCTCTGATTGTTTCGATAAGATTTTTTATATATGTAACTCCTCTATCTATGTATGTGTGCTGTGAATATATAAATGTTTTCAAAATGCAGTAATCTGTTAAAGTAAAGTTTTCAGATGTTCATGAAAGGTCTTACTTGTTTTATATTATTTTTTTGTCCTACTTTTCACGCTCCAAATTCCGAGATACCACAAAAGTACTTACAGTTTGTTACTTTTCATCACTAAAGTTTGAGCAAAGATGTACAAAATCTACAATTGCAAATGGGAAAATACATACATATGTACATACATACATGCATATATATCAACTGCGCTGGTTTCAAACAATATAAATCTGTTTACAATGGCATTTGCCACATTGTCAACGAAAGGCTTAGACAACTGCGTTGATATTTAATAAGACGCTCACGACAAATGCCAACGACAGCGAGCGCGAGTTTGACTGTATTTGGCATTTGTCGGATGCGTCGCGTGATGCAATAGGATAAAAGAATATATATATATATAAATATACACACATATGTATAGTAAAAGTTACACATATATGCGTGTACGTGCACGAATGTCACTACAAGGACTCCTTGATTTTCATTTTGTCAAGTCAAGTGCTTGCCGCCATAGTACTTGAGTTCAGACAGAAATGAAAACGCCGCTTCCCGTCACAAACACAGAGCTTGTGGCTGCCAATGGTGACTGTGTGGGTATCAGTTGTCTGTCAGATCGACAGATTGTTGTTGGTTTCTCAGTGCGCATTGTCGCTTTTATTTAGAACTCCTTCGATTTTTCGTCTTTTCTGCATTACGCAGTGTTTTATTTAATTTAACATTTCTTTTGATAATTTGGCATTTTCATTGCATCTGTCTGTTACCATCGCTTCTGGTTTTGTCATCAAGTGGGCTTGCCTTCGGGAGAGCTTATCCTCACTTTTTCACTTACATCTTTACACTTTTCCTTTGGGAAGGCATGTGGTCTTAATCCAAATGTGGTACTTTGGATGTCCACAGTGGTTTTACGTCCGATCTTAAGTCTACTACGGTTCCCTGGCATGGAGGAATACTTTAAAGAGCCAGGCTTTTTTGGGTGATTCTGCCATCGAGAGCCGATACATCATCTGTACACCGATGGCTCCAAAATGGATCGCGGAGTTGGAGCAGGTGTTTAATCTGAATCCCTGCAATTAAGAAGATCAATTCATTTTTCTGATTTTGCAAGTACTTTCCAGGCAGAAATATTCGCTATATCTGAAGGTTAACGTCTCTTAGGATGCAGTGGTTTACGTCACTGCGAACGCGCAGGCGTTTTTCAGATATCCAGGCGGCCATTAAGGTTTTGGCGTATTTTACAACAAGGTCGAAACTCATCAAAGATTGTAGGACGCTCTTAAACTCAGTAAGTAGTCAGCTCGATCTAGATTTAGTATGGATCCCAGGTCATGGCAAAATTTACCGGACATGAAGCTGCTGACAAGGCAACCAGAAAGCAAGCCACATTGGTCTCGATCGAGGATCGGATGTCACAAGATGCACGGTGACAGCCTGCCGTAAATCCAAACTCATGTGACCAGTGTACAACTTTAAGAGAACGCACAACTTATTAGGAAGACCCAAATCTGACGTTGCAAGGCTTGTAGGGCTCTCTAAATAAAATTGATTATATGGAAAATAATTGTAGTGATTAATTTCTCAAAGTTCTAAACCGATTTTAATAATTTTCTTTTTTTTAATGAAGCATCTGTGAAAAAACAATAGAGTGGCATACTTATTTTTTTTAGTCTTGGAAGATGAGCAACCATTTTTTGGGTGTAAAGTTAAAAAAAAAAAACTACAAGGACATACAAGCATTAGACTATTTGGTCGCCAAGTACAGCGCATAGCTGCGCAAAAATTCTGTACATCTGTGCCGATCAAGCACGAGCTCACAAACGCGAGCGAGAAGTGTGTTAACAACGTGACTGTTCATAAAGCTCTTTAAATACTATAAATAATTTTTAAGCAAAAAACAAAACCGATCAATTCTCATATAAACATTTTGGAGTACCGTTATTTTTTTCATGATCCAATGATCGGACCTAAACTAGATTAGTATGGGACAATCGCTGAGATGCTACCTTTCCGATGCACAAAGAATTATCTACATCGGTTGGTCCATAGTCCAAAGCGGTAGCATACATAAAAAAAAATATATATCTTTCGACGAGCTGCTAGCCTCCCCCCTTTTTTGGAAGTCGGTTAATAAATGAGGCGATAAGCGCGAAGTTCACTTTGTCGAGCAATATGATTACAAGTTTTAGTGTGAGGACACTTTGATAAATTGATATAAGCATTTGCCACATGACGCCACCAGACAACTCCACCACTCTATTCTAGTGTTTAAAAACATTTAAATCCTTAAAAAAACTTGGTGAACAATTTCCTAAAAAGTAATCATAAATAATACGATAGGGAAGGGCTCCTTATTTTGATCTAAATCGAAATTTCATCGATGTCATCGCCAGCACGCTTTTTGTCAAATGAAAATATGGCTGTCAAATTACCAGATTTCCAGCAATAGATGTCAAGCAATAAACGCTGGCATACATATATTGAAGCCCAAGGCGATTTCATATAAGGTGGTATTGAACTTACAAATGCTTGTTTTTGCTGTTGTCAAATTTCAGCTTTTCTTCCCCGAATGAATAAGGGCAACAGAAAATACACACACTCTCACGCCTTCACTCACTCACTAGCGAAATAAAAAATTTTGACAATCAAACGCTAAACATAGCTGATGAAACAACACCTCCTTATATAAGTACATTCGCCTTGTTGTAGCTCATGAAAAATAGACAGTATCCATTGGAAATATATTTTCTGACATGATTATCACAACATCAATGTTTTCCTAAGAGAGTAAGAGTAAAATATAAAAAAAATACATAAACAACGGGCTTTTACTTAGTGGCGTTCATTGTTGTTTCTTTGACGTTAATCCTCTATTTACCAAAAATAACCGATGAATTAGGGTTGCAGACGTAAAGATTACATTTTTAAAACCTGATAATTTTATAACTTAGATTTGAGAGGAGAAATTTTATATTCTTTATTACGTATTGTATAGTTTAGCTCGAAAAAGTAGATAATCTGGTCATAAGTATGTCGCTAAACAAAAAACCTAATAAATATAAAAATATTGAGAAATTTATTAAGGGCAGCAGTCTACCGAATATCGGAATCCGGTTATTTAATTTTTACATGGTATCCGGCAAAATCTCTATCCGGCACATCCCTAGTATTTTCCATCCAGTTTTGAATCATGGAGGACTTTCCTAAGAGGAATAGAAACAAATAACACACCAAAAATGCGAAAACATTTAAACTTTCCTTAAGCCCAATCAGTCTGGCACAAAATAATTTCCTAACAGATAAATGCCGTCCGGAAATTTTCTAAATAATTGCAGTTGGAATTACTAAGAACTTACTTACTGTACCATTCACAATCAGTTATATTTTCGATTCTGATTTTTGAGTTGTTCCTCTTTTTAATATGTTGTGCGATATGTGTTCCATACAAAAATAAAGAATAAATCATTAAATTTACCAGTCAATAACTATCAAATTATCAATTACTAATCAATGGATGGCTGGTTCTTCATAAAACCCAATTTTCCTACTGCCATAAACCAATAAGATTTTTACGAAATTCCGCACATTCAAATCAATTTCACCATGGTTAAAGTAAGCAAGAGTTCTTAGGGCAACCCCACCTCTGCTACTTGTAATCTCTTTCCATTACCCACAGCTTGTATTGCTTTTGTTTATGCATGTAATAACGGCGCAAAGCAACGCTTGTTTCGCCACGAATCCGGAAACACATTCGGGTGCAACAATGTAACATATCAGAACAGAGAAAAGTAGCAACAACCATTGACATCAACAACAACAATGACAACACGTTTTCAAGCATCCGTTCGATAAAATCAAAACAAGTATTGCCGCCCTTTGTTTTTTGGCGGAAAGCGCGTCCATGCAAGGAAATGAGCTTACGACTGGCTTATAGCAATATTAGGATGGAAAATAAAACACAGATACTAACATTTCATAGGCACTGCAAATAGATTTTATTTTGGGCTTGTAGCATGACGTATGGTATATGTATATCTAGCACGCAGCGTAGTATTTTTGATTCTTTTTTTTTTTATTATACTGCTTTCCGCAAGTGGTGCTGATTTCAATATATTGGATGTGCGCGTAAGCTCAAGCACGTCATTTATGCACGTCTGGCGCTGCTTCTTGGACTCGAATATTTGTTGCGTTTCTCTCCTCTAGCCCTTTGTCATCGACTATATACTACACACATACATACATTTTATATTAAATTGCCAGTGGAGTTTTATGGCACCCAAAATGGCTTATATACTCGCACAAGCAGATGTAGGACTTTACGTACATATTTATGCAAAGTCCCACGCCCAAATACTTTACATACATACGTAAATTCCTTCATAACCGTTCGAAAAGAGTTGCCACGTTTAAAAATTTAAATTCAAACTACTACAATATCGACAGAATAGTTTTAAAAGCGCTTTACTTGTTAACTAACTGAAGGGTTGCCACCTGTTTAAAAAATCGAAATCAACTTATATTAAGGCAATTAGGAAATTGAAATATGTATCACAATATGGATGTGAAGCGAAAGAGATTTAAGAAGATTTTAGCTTGAAGTGGTATTGAAGAGGGTATTTCAAAAATCAAATTTATTTAGTTAGCTTATACACCACAAGTTATACGTAAATTAAAATAGGCTGTGAAACGACAATACAATCTCGTTCTCGAGTTAAAGTTAAATTCAAATTATATAATAAGTTAAATGAATCATTAAAAGTTTATGATCCATCATCCAAGTGAGTTTGAAAAATATTTATTTCTGAACTGTATTTAGGAGAGTTGCCACATATTTAATAAATCAATATTAACTTAACGCATCACATAAATTAATTAAGTACCTACAAAAAGGGTTTTCGTTTGAAAACACTTTTAAAGAGAGTTGGCATCTGTTTGAAAAGTCGAACTTATTTAACTTATGCGGAATGATATATTAATTTATTAGTGTCAAACGAAATAGTTTTACGAAAAATTTAATTAAATTAAATTAAATACAATAAAATTTGCCCATTCATCGTGGACAATAGCTGGCCGTTTCGTTATCCAAAATGCCCCTCATCCCCATTAGTTTTGAGAATTAACTCTAGGACTTAGTCGTTATAAACTGCAGTTAATTGCCAAATAGTTCCGAGTTAGCGAGTTGACCCGGATCAATGTTACCGTCTGTCTATGCTTTTTGACTCGGTTTAGGGGATTTACAACACGTGTGCTACTCCTCCAATCAAGTCATAAAAACCATTTACAAATACCTAAAATCTTTAAAATCATAAAAATTCGTCTCATCACGTTATTTTTTCCCTACAGGGTTAATGTGTTGATGTTGGTATTCTTCTATATCGTCTCCTAAAATAAATTATTTCAAAATTAAAATTTAAGTGTTAATTAAAGACATTCCTTTATAGATGCACACACACACACACACAAACACCTCCCCGCTTACTCTCACACATGTACGCTTATTTTGTTTGTATGTACACAGAAATGTGCTTTTCCTTTCTTGCAATTTTTCTTCTGTTGTAGCTGTTTTTTTTTTTTGTTGTTTTTACTTTTTTATCACGCTCAGCATTGACAGCCCAAAAAGGCTGTCTAAGAACTCTTGTTACCAACATTAAAAATTCAATTACTGCACCAAAACAAAATACCATAGCCATGAATTTGCGTAAATTCCTTGTCTAACATTTTTCGTAAAGTTTGAAGCATTTAAGTTGCTTAAGGACGAATGCTGCAGGCACTTACTGCCCCGCTCATGCAAAAGGATCTGACAAATTTGCTAATAGATAATTTTATGGGGATTATTTAAATACTTTCCTCGGGCGAGGAGGGCTATGGAGTGCACGTACATACACACATACATAGGTACATATTATGATCGATGAGTCTGGTAGATACTTAATTTGGAAAATACAACATAATTGTGTAAATACAAGTTTCAAACATCTCCTTGTAAATTCTTTGAGTATTTAACTACTTACCAAAAATTTAAAATTTAATGCACTTACTTATGTTGAGGAATATTTAGGGAAATTTTTATTGACCTTTGAAAGCTGTAAAGGGACACGTGAAAAAATACTTGTGAGTGTCTGTTTTTCTGCTGTTTATACAGATTTGAAGTTGGTATACACAGATATTCAATTTAAGTCCTATATAAAAGTTTTGTCCAATGCGTTTTTAGTCAAATATACATACAGCCGGTTTCACGAGCAATTTAAATGAAAAATGTGTTTTTTTTCACTCCATTTCCATATAAAATAAAAAAAAATAAAAAATAAAATCACCTTTCACTTAAATTGCTTTCGTGAAATTGGCTGTTATTAAGTTCGTAATTTTCAATTTATTTATGTGTGTATTTGGAAATCGTTTGTAAATCTTTGCAAGTCCTTTCCAGTCAAAATCAATGGGACTACAATGGCGAAAAACAGTAAAAACTGTGTAGCGAATTCTGGAGAAGCAATTACGAAGGTTCAAAAAAAAAAAGACTAACCCAAATGAAAATAATGTTTATTGGAAATGCATATTCTCAATCATGGGACCAGCTTAAATTAAAGTAGGTATAATAGGGCAATTCATCTAAATCCGTAAATGCCTCGTAACCACGTAAACCTCGAAAATTTAATTAATTTTTTAAGGAAGTAGAGTTTATTTACGGGGCTTATGGGGTTATGAGGTATTTACGCGTTTTTATGAATGTCCATAATATAAAAAAATTAATATGTAAGAAATAATTTTAGTTTTTCGTAAGTAATTAAAATTAACTTTTGTACTACTGTGAATATGTAATAGGATGATGTACTTGCTGTGTTTATACTGCTTCTTGCTAAATTGAATTCAAAAATATATTTTTTGATTGCTGCAAAAATAATGTACCAGTTTTAAATAATTTACCGTGTAATTTTCGGTGATGTTCTCAAGTGCTTAAAGCCCTGTATGCAGCTCTCAAGAAAACGGTCAAGAAAAAATTGGCATTATTTCGTGTGTGTGTCCAAGGAATTTTGACATTTTTGATACTTCACAGCCTGTTGCCTCACTCTTTCCTCAAGAAATAATGGAACGGGCATATATTTCTGTTGCAAACCTGGGTTGCCTTGTGCTCTTTTTTCACAAAAAACTTTAGAAAACCGTAGTAGTATGCGTAGTAAATTTCTTAAGAACTGCGTACTGCCTTAAGGAAATTTGACTCAAGAAAATTTCTTAGCCATTTCTTGTACGTCATTTTATATGGAGTTTTTGCTTTTCTTGAGAGCTGCATACATTAAGTGCCTAAAAAAACTGGAGAAAAAAAGTTTGTTTAAGAAGCTCAGATTAATCAATGATCTAAATTATTTTGAATTATATTCAACTTAAAAAACCAATTCGCTAAACTAAATAAATCTCGTTTCAACAACCACATGAGGCTGATATAAAAAGTAAGCTTAAAAGCACGTCCACATACAACTTTGGCGTTGCATTGGTGTTGGCGTCGCTTTAACAGCTGACTATGAATACATGAATTCCACATAGCCAAAATTTATCAACGCTAACGCCAATACAAAGTAGAAAGTTGGCCAACTCTTATCTTTTCCCGTGCGTCGTTCGTCAGCTGTTGCAAATAAATAAAATTATGTGCAAATTTTTCCTGTTTAATCGAATGCGGGCAATAAATATCGTTTTTCATGTAATTATTGATATGAAATATTAATTCATCTGTCATTAGTATGTTAATTTAGTGGCCAAGGCAACGCCAAAGTTGCAGATAGATGGGCCTTTAGACTATTACAAATAACCATTATGTGAACAAAGTTATTATATGTGCATAAAATTCGAAGAATCTACAACACGTTAACCTGAATAAGTCTGGTTTTCATTAGTTCCAAATTTCATTTAAGTTGATAATGAAGAAAATCGATGGATAAATAAAGAAGTAATAAGTGGTCACATGAAAATGCGCAAAGATTTCTTTTTATGAAAAATGAGCAGGAAAGAATGCTACTCATAGGCCATGTACACCCAAAAATATCTCGAAATTTTATCCATAGCAAAAAAAAAATTAATTTACACAAAAAGTTCATTCTACCTTAATCACTCCACTTTATTTGAAAAAAGTATGTAAAAAAAAATTTGAAGTTTGCAATACTTCTTGATTTGCAATATTTTGCATAACTAACTTACTTAATCGCCTTTCCGAACCTACATAAATATTCGTATACTTTCACAACTATCAACTTTTATAAAACGACACATTTACTTCTCCTAAATTCGACCGAAACTTATGAGAATACATTTAGATGCATATCACAATCACATATAAATATATGTATATGTAAGAGTAAAAAAAAGAATTAAATTTACTTTGACAGGACAAACTTTATCTTCAAGTTATCTTAGCCATTAAAAAGCCAATTGCAGTTACTTCACATAACTTGAACGTGCGAATGGAAGAATTAAAGCACTCAAGCAAGCCAAAGCTAGTAGTGCTGCGTTGACATTATTTTCTTGCACACAGCGTAGAGAAGTAGAAATGCAGTGAGAAAATAAACGATGAAAAAGGAAAAAAAACAACAATAAATGTGTAGATACTTTTATACATTTGTGCACGTGTATCTGTGTAAAAATACATGTGTATGTACATTAGGTTGCGCCATATTTTTCAATTTTGATGTGCTTTGCGAAAAATTACAGGGCACTGCGTTCCTTTATCTGATTTTGAATTTTTTTCGCAGAGCACGTTCTTATGACCAAACGAACTTATCTCATTTCCACGCAAATATACATAAGTACATATCAGTGATTCCCAAAGTGGTCCAGGTGGAGCCGCAGGGGTCCCCCACGGAAGACCCGGCGGCACGGTTGCCGTTTCCAATTTCTTTTCCGATCCAAAAAATGGACCAAATGGTAAAAAATGGACCAATTTCTATAACATCGGGAAATTGAGTGGAGTTTGTTGCTATTTATCAAGAAAATATGCCAATTCAATTTTTATTACGTTTATTACATATTGCGTACAAAGTGCATTACAATCGTATATTTTTTAAAGTAACATTTTTAATATTTACCTATAAGGATAAATTGAATATACATACATATTTATAAAGAAATAAAGAAAACACTTTCAGGCACACACATGTACCTTCCAGTTTCCAAAACTAATGCTGGATTTCCACTAGGCATTAAATGGCAAAAATGACAAATGACAAAGTCGGGCATTAACAAAAAATCGTGTCATTACATTAAACACTAATCATTAAGTTCATTTCCACATGACATTTTTTATAATGGCATATATGTTTTGTTATTTTAATGCCTAGTGGAAATTCGGCATAAATACAGGGATTCAAAGGAACATTTAAATTGAAATTAGCAAGAAACCGCGGAATTTTTTGAAGCGTACTTTGACGGGCGATAATCGATGCCACATTTGAAGATCAGTGGCTCAATCAAACTTTTAGCAGGTGTGCCACAAATTTCTTCAATTAAATAGAAAAAATTAAAAACTATTGCATGAAGTAAAAGGGTGATAATAACCTAGCCAAAGCATTGTGAAATGGACCATTTGAAAAAGCATTAGACCAAACGAAAAAAATGGACGAGGGTCCACGGTGGCGTGATAAAAATTTGGGGGTCCATTAGTTGTAAATGGGGGTCCACGAAAATTTATCTGGTTTCGATGTAAAGAACCAAAATGGTTGCTTGATAGCCTCTTTATTTAACTGAAATTAAACTGTATAGTGCTCTTGACGCACTGCTGCACTTACCGTCACTTTGTGTTTTCATACGTGGGGAAGCCTTAAAGGCCACCTGCAGACTTAAAAGAACCGGATTCTGGTATGACAATGAGTGGGGCGCGGCAAAAATTGCTGGCGGCAGAGATTTAAGCACTTTTGTCTTTTCAATGCTACAGGATAGTACGCCACCATTAGCTTTGGTGAAGAGATTCTGTGATGTTGAGTTCCCTGAGACTGAATGCTGGTCTGATTCTATCGCTGAGACCGGACTCACACATTGTCGAATCTTCACTGATGGTCCAAAACTGACTCTGGGTCATGATATGGGGTCTTTTTCTGGGTTAATGGAGATAAGCTTCAGTTTTCTGTTGGAGAATATGCTTCGGTCTTCAAGGCTGAGGTAATTGCAATACTCAAAGCCATGGACTACGTGGTGGAACATAGGTAGAGGGGAAGGAGTTTACGTGACTGCAGAGAAAACCAAGCTGCACTTAAAGCATTGACCAGCCCTCTATTTAAGTACTTCCAAACTAGTTTGGCAATGCAAATCTCGACGAAAATATGATGGTGAACATAACGAGGTTGTTTAACTCTGGGTGCCAGGCCACTCTAGAGTACCTGGTTATGAGACATCTGATCATTTGGGCAGAGTTGACTTTAATCAGTCATAACTTCGGAACCATAAGTCACATAAAATTGAAATTTGGTATGCAAACATATCTATTGTAAGTGCTCATAGTAAGCTATATATAAATGAGTTTGTAAATGGGGGCGTGGCACATAACATAGGCGTGGAGTTTTCGGAAACACAAGTCACATGACTCCTTTAATTCATTTGATATGCCTTTCGAATTTAAAAGACTTCAATTTCAAGTTCGCTTAGCTTTTGTTAAACTTTATCGAAAATAAAATGTATGATAATTGCATTTATGTTAATGGGTGCTTTGAAGTATTAAAAACGTGCTGTAAAATAATAAGATAGCTATTATTCGTAAGAAATTAGATAGTTAAATGATATTACAAGATATTTTAACCTTTTTCACAGCATATTTTAAACTAAATAAAAACACCTGCTTTGCCAAAAAATTATTATTGCATTACATTCCACAACAACCAAGCTAAAAAACTGTCCTACCATCTTCTGCTATCACGGCTTTAATAAAATTAGAGCGGAAATAAACCAAGCTAGCCAATCTTTGCTTTCATTCTTACTTCTTGAACTAGAGAAACTATTGAAATTAGGGCTGTGCGATTAATTGATTACTCAAAATTTTAATTAATCATAAAATAAATAACTCAATTATTCGATTAATTGGAAATTATGATTACTCAAAAGTTCCGTTACTCGAGTAATCAAGATTTTTGATTAACCAAAAACAAAAATATTTGAGTAATTTGCTTTATGATTAATCAACATTTCGAGTAAAATGAGTAATCAACATTTCAACTCTTTACATATGTATAAAGTAGTTAAAGTTCCTTGATACTTTGAAAACAACGTTTCTGTTTTCAAAAATGAAAGCAAACAATTTTTTCATATACAGAATGTAAAAAAGAAAATAAGCATTTTCCAAAGCAAACTCTGTTAACGAGCAAAATTATTTTTTTTGAGTAATCATATTTCAAGTAACTCGATTAATCATCGTTTTGAGTAATCAAAATCTTGATTACTCGAGTAATTGATTAACCGAATAATTGATTAACCAACTTGCTCGAGTAATCGAATAATCGCACAGCCCTAATTGAAATCCATTTTTGATATTATAAGTGGAGCAATTGACTCGCCATTTTTACTTGAGCACATTCGTATTAAGATCCCTTATAGAAACCTGCGGAATCATATTACGTTTTTATTAGATCGAGTTAGAACAATTCATGCATCTAATTCTCCAATAGCTATGAACTTAAAGGAGTATAATATGCTCCCAATTTCATTAGCTATAGATTTCTCTTTGCAGAAAAATAAGTTTAAATTTCTTAGTATTGAATGATTTAATTTAAGAAATCCTAGCATGCACAATTCTCAAATGACATGTAATGAATATATTCTTACAGTTTCGAGTGTTTTTATTGATCCTAGAAAATTAACTCATTTTCTTACGTGTAATTCCTATGGGAAAACTAAAGGCTCATGGCGGCCACTCTTACAATTGTCCTAGAGAGGTGAGATTCATGTAGGATCAGGATTCCTATTTTTTTTTTTTGATGTGGTCTAATGTATATACATACATGGAAATATTATTATGAGATACCTCTTAAAATATGTAAAATAACGAATTTTGCAAAACAAATTGTCTAGCTGGTGCTTTTGCATTAACCTTGTTTGATACATAAAATTTTTTACCTCCCTCTCGACAGTTGGTTATGAAATTCCTAGACGAAACCAAATACATATATAAAACGAAAAAGAATAATAAAACTAAAAAAAAGTACTAAGCAAACGTGCGAATACTTCCGTCGCATACAATTATGCTCCCCTTGTAGCACTGCGTTTTATTTCTTGAAATGTGCATACAAAATACGGTGTGGGTGGTTTTCAGCAGCTGAGTCTACGGCAAAGTTATCAGAAAAAATTAAAGTTTTCTCTTTGTGCGAGTACTTAGTTATTTATTTTTTCCTTTTTTATGTTAACACTGTTTTACTGTTACGTGAGTAACAACAACTTTTCGTTATACATATTGTGTTATTTTTTTTTAAGTTCTTTATTTTTCCTTTTGCGCGTGTATGAATGTTATTAAAATTCTCAAATTTTTATAAAGCTTTAAGACCAAAGTCTATTAGCATACTAAATACGTATACATATATAACAATTATTATTATTATTGTCATTAGCCATGAGCGTTGCGACCTCGAGGGTATTCTAATGTGCGTGGCCCTTTACCCTGTACGTGGCATTTGGTTCCATATTTTGAATGGATTAGGTGCTATACCACCTAGGCGAGCGAGTCTGGAGTTTCTTCGTCCTTCTCCAAGAAGATAAAGGAAGCAAAAATGTCCCATGAAGTACCCAGTGAGAGTTCGAAGGTCGTCCTTGCCTAGATTTATGAACCTTTTGAAGCTTCTTGTGATGGACAAATGAACTGTCTGGCTTTTTTTGCCCTGATCATTCACTCAAGTGCCCTGGGACTTTTTAGTCCACTCACTTGTATATGGCCTCCCTTAAGAGTGCCCGCAAAAGCGTTCTGGGCCAGGGAATATTGTGGTAGCTTCGCACAGTGGGACGTGTCCATATAAGCTGCGGCCAAAAGCAGTAAGCGTACTAGAAATTCGCTGAAATTACGTATATGAGCTATTAGACACTTAGGAATTAAGAAATGTAGAAAATGGTAAAATTCAACACTCTACCATGCCCACAGCTCTTGTGGGCGGAAAAAGTAAATGTTATCAGATTGTGATGAAATTCAGAGCATAAGCTGATTTTAACGAAAAATTCATAAATCTGAAATATGGTCCAAATCGGTTCACATTATCGTTCAGTAGTTCTACATAAATAGGCGCAAATTAGGAAAAATCGTTTTTGATGAAAATCGGTGTGCCCTGCTCGTTTATGCCAAAATTTTCCAACTTTGAAGATAACAAAGAATTTTTTATTACGGCGCCCACTTCCTACACAACTTTTTTGGTTCCAAGTACTAAATTTTATGAATTTTTGGATAAAATGAAGAGAAATTTTTTTTTGTATATCTAAAGATGTTCATATTTCTTTATTTTAAAAATGACATAACGAAAACATTTACAATACCTGCATACTAAATTATGTGCACGGTATGTATTTACAATAAAACTTTAAATTTTATCTACACTTTATAAAACAAAAGCTAAGCTAAGGCAAGCAGGACTCTTGCCATCGAAAACGGATCTCCTCCAGCGCAGCGTTCATTTTCAGCTGAATGGTAAATGTGATTAATAGATTGACATCTTCTTCAATTTCCATTTTATGTTGCATATTATTTATTGTATGTACATATCAGAGTCTTTCCCTTCAGCTCTATAATATAAACTCAATAAATTTTACATGATGGGTCTATAAAAAGAAAAATAGAAGCTGAACTCGCAGTTCCTCGCAGCAGGAACTATTTGAGATATGTCACGCATATTTAATGTTTACTTATTTTTTTTATTTTATTTTATAATAATTTAGCTCGCTGCTTAGAAGCTTTTTAAATGCCCCTTTTTAAAGTAAGCCCTCGAAAAATTTTATACTCACAAAATTATATAGGATTTGAAGGTAAACTGTTTTATAGATTTCAAAAAAATGTTTTAAAATTTTAAGCAATGCTTGACCACAGATATATTCCAAAATTTCTCATCATTCAGATTGGTTCTTTATATATTTGTACAAGTGGAAAAATTAATTCAAATTACTTGCGACAAAATCAAAATTTTGTCTTACTAATTTATTTTTTCGCATTGTTTTGACCACAGATATATTCAAAAACTTCTCATCATTCAGATTGGTTTTTTATATATTCGTAGAAGTGGAAAAATTAATTCAAATTACTTGCGACAAAATAAAAACTTCGTCTTACTAATTTAATTTTTCGCAATTTTCCTAATTTAAGCTCGTGTCGTAGTTTTATCAAAAATTCTTTTTGGTTTGGATTAGCTGGATATTTTGCTATGAAACTGTGTAATTACTTTTTCAGAATTCACTAATCCGCTTTTACCATCGTAGCCCTCATGCCCCGGCACCTAAGCCAGTAATACTGTGTTCTTGATTCCAAGATATAACAATAGTCCGTGCTGATGATTACCGAGATAATAACCTACGTGCCTATGAAAGCTAAATTGTCTGAAGTCCCATCGACTATCCATCAGAAGGCTTCTTTAATTCCAACTGTTACAAAAACGGCAACCTCTCTAGCAAATAATGCAACATCGCATTTAGGAGATTTGTGACAGTGGGGTAAAGAGCCTTGTTTGTATTCCTTTAAGACTTATGAGAGCTGTTGGTTTTATGAGTCTTACCACATTTGCGGCTTTCTTAATCCCGTCCTCTGTATTGTCCTTCCAGAACTATTGAGAATTACTCTTAGGTGCTTGGATTTACTTTTGTAAGTTGACCTAGAAACGTCCCATCTATCATTGAGAATGAGAGGCGGCATTTTATACTCTAATAAGGTGAACTAACTTAGCTTTAGTTGGACTTATCTCTTAGCGCAATTTTTTCGACCAAGCATCTGATGTAACCAATGTTGATTCATTTTTATAATTCCTTGATGTGGTAAACTGACCCACGCCTCACGGGTTCATTCTATTGTCAGACATCGGGATCACAACACCCCTAGTTCCTAACTCATCACTCTGCCTAGACTTACTGGGGCTGTTGTTTTATAAAAAGCTGGAAAAATTTAACTTCGGAAAGTGTGTTTTTGGTCTATTTCCCCAATATTTTTCAGTAGTTAAAATTAGGAAAAAAATAAATCTTCTCCGTAGCTCAGTTAAAAAAAGCTAATCAAGTTTAAAGTACATCCACCTTTTGTATTTATATTTCAAAAAATTTTATTAAAAAACTACATACGAATAATATAACTTTTTTTAGGTAAAATCTATCTCATTTAGGTGCATTTATTTTATGATATTAGGTACAATCTGAAATTTCCATTTTTCATCCCTGCTACCCATTGAAACTCACATAGTTTGGAATATTGGCACAACCCTTTTTAGAACGAACGTATTTCCGCACCAACCTTCACAACTTTTAGTTCATGTGCTAAAAAATTGTCAGCAAACAAACACAAAAAAAAACTAGAACACTAGAAAGCGATTTTACTGCAAAACCTTATAAGTAATATTAAATTTCGCACACCACTGCAAATAGGTAGCAAGCAGTTAACTTTTCACAGCAGCATTAGTATTAGCGTAATAAAAGTTCAAGACGCTTGCGTAGCTGGAGGCAAGAAGAATGAATTTGTGGTAATAAATTTTAAAACCGTGCGTCATTGCACTTGAAGGATGTTAGCATTTTTTTATTAAAATTTTTATTTTTTTTTGTTTTTTGTTCACTTACTTATCATCTTCTGCTTGTATGGCGTCAATAAGAAATCCACTTAAACGCAAACCAATGCTAAGCCAACTTGTCTTACTGTTTTTTTTATTTTGCTAACTTTGTTTGTTGCGGGTTCTCTATTGTTGGCTCGGTTGGTGCCCTCTGCTTGCTTGAATCTCCTGCTATTGCTTAAAGGCTCCTGCTAGTTCTTCTCGGCTGGCGGCTCCTATTACCACTGCTTTGACGCGTTGTGTGATTGCAGCAGCATTTGAGCGATTTAGGGACGACGGCTGCCTATTGCTGTTGCTACAAATTGGCAAGCGCCTACAACGCTGGTGGTTGCGTAGATATAACACTCCAGCTGGGGCTGTAGCCAGATGCGAGTGCTCTCTTAATACACTTGTTAAAGTAAAAGTATCCTTTTGTTTTGTGCAGCTAACACGCTTATCTAATCCTTACACTTTGTGAAACACTTTTTATAGTTATTTCTTCATTTACATTCACTTGTGCATTTTCCCGTCTGCTATGCCGTCGTCTTTGGTTGCTGCTTATTAAATCGCGTTAATGTAATTGTAAGCTTACAATGCGAGAATCAGCAAGTAGGCGCTGTGATTTATTGCGAATGTGAAATTTGTATTCAGCAGCCTTTTCTTATTGACTCAATTAATTTTTTTTTCCACAGTATCTGCTTTAACAGACGGCTTTGCGAATGCTCATAGCGCGTATGTAATAATGAGTTTAATTTTGCACATTGATTCTCATATGAATGTGTGTACGGTATCTTTAAGAACCAAGAAAACTGCTCACTTTATTGACACTTTCCACATTTCTATAGCATGCAGCAGAAAAGTTTCACAACTTCAAGTGCTTACTGCAGCCACAACGCTGATTTGTATGGACTCTTCAACGCGAAGTAGCGAACGCTCGTAAACACAGAAAGTGCAATAAAATTGTTAAATAACTTTTTGCAGCTTTAAAGATAAATCACTTCGTTATGATGTTGCCGTGTGCATACTTGCACTAGCAATTTAGTTGTTGGCGGCGGTTGTTGGTTTATCGCATACACAAAGCGCTGGTATATATGAGCGTATACTATAGTAACAGCTGCGCTGGCCAGCAGTACAAAAGAAATACATACATACATACGTACGTACGTATACGCTTGGAATATTGTTGCTCTATACGCGTTGTTTGACAAAATGACCGACCGACTCGTCGTTGACTCACTAGCTCGAGCGTGCAAAAGCTCTCTTCCGTTGCAGCACTTGGGGGAAAAAACTTTAAATTGCTGCTGGTGTTGTTTTTTTTGTTTTTTTGCTATTTGCACACGCGACGTTCACAAGTCCTTGCGATTCGAGCGTAAATTATCAACTGAAATCTGCAACAAATGCGTACAATCATCAAATGGAGCCAGCAACAATACAAAGCAATGCGGTACACAAGGAAGTGCGAGTTGCCGAGTGGTGGTGAGTTTCACGCATGGTGAATATGCTTTAGTAAGCATACTTTTGTGCGTTTGAAATCAGCTGCATAGGAGGACGCGTAAACGGACAGGGCGTATGAGTGATATTTGATGCTGGCTTCCCTACAAGACATTGCTGAGCACTTTAGGCAAAAATTCTCACACATTTACACTTTTGTTTTTGTAGTACGGCATAAATGAGTAGTTTGACTATTAGTACTGAGGACTTTCTGATGACAACATTGAGGGGAAAGTACTCAATTTTTTCCCATGGCCTGAACGAAAATGAGGACTTTGATAAGCACTTTTGTGATTAGGGGTAATGATAATATGAGTACTCATATGATACTCAGCTGTCTTGTAGGGTTCTAGTGTACATACAACACACAAACACAAACACAAAAAATAATGGGCTTTGTGCGCGTTAATGATTTTTAGCCGCTTTTATTCATGCTTGTGCACACTTTGACACTAAGCAGCATTCGTGTATACGCTTATCAGTACATATATTTCATAGATTGACTGTGACAGTGTTGTTCTCTAAAGGCAGCCGGGTGTCCTATACTTTCTTCTTGCAGCTTTTCACCAAATTTGTTTACATGCGAAGCTTTTTACTCTTGCTCGTTCGCACCGCCAATTTAGTTTGTATATTTGTAGTATGAATAATGGGTGGTGGTGTTGGTATGTGTTGCTGCTCTGTATTGGTATGTATTTGTTTTTAGAGCCGCAAATATTCGCCATCTGCGAGCAACACTTGGCTAACGACATTGGCATTGCTTAGCCTGGCGGGGCCTTGGTTGCTATTTAGTCGTATTGTTGCTTTTGTTAATGCTTTTCTGACATTGTTGCTGTTTCACGAGACTGTTGCTTTCGACTAAAATGAGGCAACAAATTGTTGCTTCTCGTTGGGTAATAATTAGCAGCAGCAGCAGCATACACAGTTATTTTTTATTGTTGGGATCATTATTCTGTGATGTAATCGTAAGTTTTGATTCTGAAAGCATAAAAATATATATTTACTGCATATCTCTTACAGGGAAATCTTAGAGCTCCTTTTAAGGACTCACTATCCTTACTGTAACGAAGTAAGACAGCGGTTGTATACACTGGTGTGCAGCAAAAATGTTTTATGGATGCCTTTATCCAATTGCTATGTTGAATTTTCTTAGTGATTCCAAAAATTTAGTTGGTATTTTTTCTATGAATAAGTGTTTGAGATATTTTCAATTTGCCGTTATTCAGCTTAAAAAATTGCTTCCACTTAATCCTGGTTATCTTGCGAACCAGTTCAACATTCGTAATACAAAATAAGAAAAATGAAAGCTACACCACTTTTCGCCAGGCCTGATAGTTTCTGATAAATTAATTAATCATTAAAGATTTTTTCTTTTTTTTTGATGAAAAATTGAAAAAATCAAAAATTAACAGGGGAAAAATAACAGATTATGTGTCAACTTTTCAGTCCATGATCCTGATGATGGGGGCGATCGCCCTCCTCTCCCGGAGCTCGAAAATTTCGATATATATATTAAACGGAAATGTGAAAAAATTAAGGTTTTTTTTGTTTTAATCTTCAATCGTAATCATTTTTTTATCTTGCACAAGATTATTTATAGAATAAGAAATCGTGTAAAACTCTTCGTCAACGTGAAAAATTAAAACAATGGGTGTGTAGATACTATGAATCTATGTATGTATGTATGTCAAATCGAACTTACTGATACTACTTTTTGTCTATGTCCGCGGTGCAAGTATGTGCTTTCAACTGTCTAACCAGACATTTGTATGCGCATAAAAATACTAATGACTTAAAAGTATAATAACAATTAAAAAGTTAAATTAAAAAATTAAAAACTTTTCTTAGAAAAAGACGATATCAATTTGGAAGGAGAGTATAAAATGTGGTTGGAACGATGGATAACTAAGGAAAGCGAAAAGCCATTCCCAAAATCAGCAGCAGAAGTTCTTGGTAAATGCGACGAATATACTTTTCTATTGATTAACAAACTTCTCAGCATTCTGATCATACTTCCAGCTAGTAACGTTACTTCCGAAAGAAGTTTTTCAACCCTTCGCCGGTTAAAAACATGATTACGTAGTACCATGAATGAAGACAGAAAGTTGAGGTAGGGTGGAATTTTCCTGTATTATTAAGCTAAATTGTAGAAATTGTTGATCAACTTCAAAGTCCAATATCTCAAGAAATATGGATGTCAGCGATTTTGTGTTTTGAAACTTTTTTGTAGGAAATTGAAATTGCTACAAGTATGTCATTTATATAATTTCTGTAGCTTTTGTTATTTTCGAGATAGGGGCAAAAAAACCAAAATTTCATGAAAAAATTGGGTTAAGTGACCCGTACTACCTCGCTGGTGGGAGTTAGGATTACACCGCAATAGACACTTTTGTACAGCATTCAATTCTGAAAAAAAACCATCATTGATCAAGATAATACCATAAAATGCCTCTGAGCTGTAGACTTTTTAAGAAAAAAACTGAAAGTTTACGTGCATTTTATATGGGAAATCTTTGCACGCCTTGGGCGAGTTCTTAATCTTAATATTAAGGGTTCAAATTTTCATGGAGCTTTTTTTTAAGTGCTTTCCACAAAATTTTTTGGTAGGAGTAAAAAAAAAAAACAATAGATGCAAAAATATCGTCCTAATGCACACATATAAGTTCAAGGCCGTATTTAAGAAAAGTCATCGAACTTCGACAGTTTTTATGCAATTGCAATAAATGAGCTATCAGTTTATTTAAAAATTGATTTAATTTCAGATAGTACTACATAGTATTTTGAAATTGTGAAAATTATCGATGGTCAAAATTTAAAAATTAAAAGATATATTGTTTTTTTTTTCTTACCGATAAAAAAATCCCGACAAGCCAAGTCCGGCAATAGATTATTATATACCATTTTTAAGGCCTATATATCCCCTCCTCTGAACATATTCGACTTTGAAATCGAATCAATAGTCATTCAAAAACTCATAATTCTACAAAATCGTATTCTCTGACCTAAAACGACAGGTCTAAATGACCTTTAAAAAATATATATATAAATTGGCAATAATGTTTCTCATAAAAACGAATAATATTATGGGGTAGGGTCTTAAAATTTCCGAAAAAAAAATGTTATGTCCACCTTAATGTACATTAGATGCTGCTACCAAACCTTACGTCTCTAAGTATAAATTTAGAGGATGTTAATGATGCTCATATTTTACTCAAAAAGTATTTTGTACAGATATTAATCAAACAATTGGTTAGGTAACCTAAGAACATTTCAAATTTAAATTATCTTAAAAAATAGCAGAAGCTTCATTTGCCATTTCAACAGTACTTTTTTATAAAAATTGCCAATATTTTTGTCAGTTTCACAGCGATGCAGTAGTGCATTTCAAGGTCATTTGGCACCCTGTATTCGTTGCAGTAGAAAACTGAAAGTTGGTATAGATATTACAAATATTAATAGGGGGAAAAAAAAGAAAACTAACCGTTTTCTAGGATGAAAAATTTCTTTCCCCATACAAAAATTGGACCACTTTAATGTACATACATACATACATACATACATACGTATGCATACGAAACAACGGAAAATAAACTAAGTGCCAACAACAATGAAAACTAAGTAAGACAATAACGATATTTGAGATGAAAGCGCAACAGCATTAACGCACTGACTTTGCCAATTCAACTTTGTGCCACATTCATTTTTTCGTTTTGCTGTCCGGGTTTGTAATGTCAACTGTTGCCGCTGCTGCTGATTGTCATAAAGGCTCCGGTTGCTGTTGTCATAGTTAGAATTTATAGCACCTGCACACGCATAGGCATACAGATGTACATACATATTTACTTACTTGCGAACGTGGCCACATGCAGTGAGCGCATCGGTAAACACAGCAATGAGATACTTATGTAAGTATGTATGTATTAGGGATGTTTGTTTTTTTTCGATTTTTACGATCCCGGGATTTTCGGGATGTCGTAGGTTCAATCTCGGATTTAGACATTTATTATTTTTCAACGACTTAACATGAAAAAATTGCATTACTAAGGTTTGACAAGCTCTGCTACCATAAAATAAATAATAAGAAAATTGGTTTGGAACGGACTTTTTATTAAAGTGAATATTCTTTCATAAGTAACAAAACGGAAGACAATAATTAAATTTAATAATACTTAAGCGTGTATATATCTGATAAAGTAATTTAAAGTATGTATTTTTAATGTATTTTAACTCTACAGAATCTTCTCTTTCATTTGATACCCATACCGGTTTTTTAAGTATATTGCACTGAAATTTTTAAATCATTTTTTGAATTACTCATATCTTTCAAATTTCGAAGTTCTTTAAAAAATCCTGTCATAAGAGAGAACAATATTGCGCATATTGAGCTACACATTTATAAAAAAAAACGTTAAATATTAAATAGAGAAAAGAAATATAATCAAAACTGGCCAACATAAAGCGTTTCTATTATTGACATCAGTGCAAATTACAAATCCCGAAAATCCGGGATCCCAAGGCCTTATATGTAAGGAAAAAAGTAATCAAAAACCTCGAACAATAAAAAAAATATACAGTTTATAAATTTAAGAAAATCGCAAAAACTGTTGCTTTAAAAAAATTAATTTCGATTCTTTTTATTCAATTACTCCAACTGATCTTAAGAGATACTGAAATATTCAATAAGGTCTTTATTTTAGAGTAGATTTTTTATTTTTATTTTTTTTTTGAATTTATATAATAAATAAAATAAGAGAGAAAAATATTTTTAAATTTAATAGATAAAAATAAATACAAATTAAATAATAACAAGTGCGCCCGGGTATAAAAAAAATATTAGTCTAAATTTGTCAATATGTGGATGGCGTATAGAAATGATACGCACTATAAATGGGACTATAAAACGGCATCCTCCAAATCTTTCTAAAAAATTTAATAAAAAATATTGAAACAGCATACCCAAAATTTGCCTACAAACTCAAATTAAAAATTTGGAAATTTTTAAGAAAGTTGATTTAATTTCGTTTTTAATAAATATTGAACAAAGTTTGAAACTTGGGTTTATGCGGGTTCTGTTTAAGAATTCAGTAGATATAGTTTTATAAAAAGATAATTAAAATGGAGAAATAAAAAATTTAGTATATGGGTGGCGTAAAAATGTGAGACGTACTATATGGATAAAGTTCCACAGTAGGCATGCAAGGCTAAAAAATGCATCGATGTTTTTTCGATTTCATGTATCGATGCATATTGATGTATCGTATAAAAATATCGATATATTCGATGCATCGAATGAAAATACCAACAGTTTCATTCAATTCAAAATATACAGCAAGTAAATGAAACAAATCGTAACTTTGATAAGTGTTTAAGTAATAACTCGCAGTAAAATGTATTAATTGATTTCAACAGTTACATATCGCCTTTTTTCTGTTCTTTTGAGAAGCCTTCGAAAATATTCTCGGAGGTATGGATGATCGTTTTGAAGATAAAGAAAGGGGCTTTTTATATGATGGTTATGATTGTCCTAAGGTTAACTTAGCTATTAACAGATGAACTTTTTTGAGTTGATTTGCATAGTAAAGACCTATAAAATTCGGATTTAAAATGACACCATCGTAATCCTTGTTTAGTTTTTATAAAAAACATGTTCCTAAAAAATGGAAACGTTTCAAGAACTATTTCTTTTTATGTCGAGGTGGTTTATTTTGTGAGAGTCAACAATGAAGTCTCTACGATGAACAGAACCCGAGATATAAAAATTTGAAGAAGTACATGATTATTTGGTCAGAATCACGAAAAAATCCAAAATTTGACAGTTCATATATCCGAAGAAAAAAAAGAAAAATGTGAAGCCAATCCGAATTCGGAACTCCAAAAAGGGCCCGGGACTACTGGTATTCGGGATCCCGGATCTCGCTAATAGATGCATTACAGCTCGGCGTTGACAACGGCAACGACAATCATTAACATAATCAAGAAGAATGAAAGTTATCCATCCTCCTCTGGCTATGGTGTTTTTTTTCTTTGCTGTAAACCCATTTCTATATCCCTTTTTATGCCACAGTTATGTAAATATTTACATGCATTGATGTACGAGGGTAAATTAGAAATGTCTGTGACTTATGAATTTTCTGCACATTAACTTTAAATGTTACACTGCTCCCTTCAGCTGGCATCCGTTTTTAGACTACTGTAAAATTTTGCTCAAGCTGTGAAGATGCTGAGAAAACAACACGAAAACTTGACAGCCCTGGCGCAGGGCAGAATAAATGCAATATTATTTCGAGAAAATAAAACGCTATAAGCTAGCGATATGTAGACACGTGGTAGACTAGGTTTTAAGAAACAGGGTATCTGAAGCATGACGTTCTATTTACCTCAGAGCATTTCACTTGATATATGTATGTATGTATGTAACTAACTTTTTTCTAGACCCTTTCAAGGAAACTTCTTTGAAAAATTCATGGTACTAATCTTTGGTGAAGTGTGCGGAATCCACTTGAATACCTCTCGCATCCACAAATGTTATACCATTGAACAACTTGAATTACATCAAATAATTATGTAGAAAAACGGCTTTCCAATATATGTATCATAGTGAATTTAATAGACTGCTGCGACCTTAGAGAAATTGTATATATCTACGATAATGCCCTAGCCCTGACAGCTGTAGGTGTTATCCGCGTTCCTAATAAATATCAACAGTAACTGGGTAGACGAACTCCTTAATAAAAGGTTCTACTGTGAATAATAATATAGAATATCCTCCGCCGTCTATTCATCTCAAGGATGGCCTGCTGTGTTCGTGGACAGACAGACTTTGAGAGCGCGTATAATGATGACTTGTTACCAACCAAACTGATGTTGAGTATATTAAAAAAATGTAATGTACCAAAAGGATAGCTAAAGAGCATGACCGTTTTAAGGACGCCTGACACTACCCAGTAGTTACAGCGTTCAGAGTTTAGCCGCTCGGTAATTGTAAGTCTCGAAGAAGACTAATTAAGTGCTTCCCGCCCACAAAAATAGATGAAGAACCTTCTATCGCCAGTTTGTGGACGACTTCATTTCCCTCGATACCTTAGTGAGCTACTTACCAGCACAGTGTGACAGTGGTTATCGCTGCCAGGAATGTCAAAGCACTTCTTGACGCGCCTGGAGGTGATCAACATTTAGGATATGATACTAATAACAGTTTAAAGGTCCGAAAAGAAACAGACTCGGTCTGTAAGACTATGGGATATCTCTCCATTGCAAAATAAAGTAGCGTGCCGGATCTACACGCACCTGGCCCTATTCTGTATACCAATTAACACATCTGGGATCATGTTCAAGGTATCAATTTGCCGAGACCTTCCGGTCTGAAATTTCGATGTGGAATTCGTTGCCTAGCACATTTATATAAGCACGAAATAAGAAATTCTGCCCATTTTCATCGTTGGTATATTACCTAAATACTTTTCCTTTCTCATGGAAATAGAGTCAGATATATAATTGCATTCCCAGCTCCCTCAGGGTTTCAGGCTGCTTGAACAAAAATGTGAAGTGTAGTCCATCCCAGAAACGTCTCTGTCGCTCGATTGGACAATTTCTCATTGATCCTTTGGCCAAGAATAAAGCTTTTAAGTTTATTAAAACAATGTAACTAGTGTATAACAAAGGCAGAGTGCGGCAGGTTAACTTCGGTTTATACTAACGATGCTACCATCTATGCTGGTTCCATAGTACTGAGGCACAAGGCATGACGAACCTCAGCAGCCAGAGACATTGTGCCATTTTCTAAAGATCTGCTTCTTCACTCAGCAGCTAAATTTTTTGCCATTTTCACGTTATTTATGCGTATGTGTCTGAGTGCCAACGAGTGTCTTAGCTTTTCTCAACTCCAGCCATCCTTTCTTCGAATTATGCAAATTGACAACAACAAACTCCAATGCTGTCCTTAGCATTATTTTCAACTAAGCTTTTCAACTAGGGATTCCATAGAGTTGCTACTATTATTGTTGTTGTTGTTGTTGTTGGGCAAAATTAAAGTGAAAGAAATACGTGAGTTACATTTATGCATTTATTTGCTATAGCGTTCAAATAGGCATCAGCAGCTGCCCATCATTACTGTCGGCCAAATGTGGCAAAACTTTTATTGCGCTTCATTTAAAAAAGGATAACAAGAGGGAATAGAAGCACACCGGCGTGCCATTTGAGGAAGGGTTAGCTCGAACAGATTGAGTCATATTAAAGCGTATCAAGTAGTATTAAAAATGAGCAAAAAATATAAACGTTGTACATTTTTTTATATATGTATATACATGCATCGTTGCAACGTAACTCAAATCCACTTAATGGCGTATATGAGCAAATCTCACGAGTTGGTTTTTTTTAGTGTCACTCCTTCTCTCCTATCTATTATCCTTGCATTTATTTCAATCAATGGAGTTCCAGAACCTTAAACGAATACTGTTTAAAAATCTTAAACGCCAATATTTAATCACTTTTAAATAGTATAGTTTTTAAATTAATGCGTGCGAGTAAACTTGTTAGATGACTTCGTAAGGTGCTACGGGGCGTATACGTTACATAGGCAAATACGGGTATATGAGCATGAGTGGTTATTTTTAGAGTCCGAACGATTCCAATTTTTTTCAGGTACCGATGCCGATGCCGTTTAATCGGGTTATGGAGAAAGAATCGGCCAATGCCGATTCCATGAAAAATTACAAATAAATTAATTAATTCATAAAAGCAGTTAATTTAACGGAATTGGCTTGTTATGCAACACTATGTTTGTAAAAACATATATACATATATCACATTTATGTACATAACATAAATAGACTCGTTTGCACTCAATGCATATGAACTTATATGCTAGGTGTGTACCCTGCAAACCAAAGTTCCCGAAATCTTAACGAAATCTTTAGGAGTATCTGATTTCTGTAACGATTTTTTTCCGAATCTTCAAAGAAAATTATATGAAGTGGTTGACACGAACTCGTAAAGAAATTTCTGTACGAAAAATAAAGAAAATTCTGAAAAAAGTCTGCAAGAAATTCTTCACATAGCAGCATTATTTTAATTTCTTCACCGATTTTCTTCCGAAATTTCGTAAAAGAATGGAAGTGTGCGTAATTTATTTCATTTTAGAAAATTCGGAAAAAATCGGATGGGATCTTTCGGAATTCGTTAAAATTTCTTTACGATTCAGAAAACTATGAAAAAATGGCTAGCAGGGTATGTACATACATATGGTGGTATTTAATGTTTATTTTTTTTGTATAGCTGGTACACAACAAACACCATATAAATATAGATTTCAAACTTTGTACACAATTTTGAAAAATTCTGCTTATTTTCACCGAAAGTTCAAACATTTTAATCGGAATTTTGGTATGTAGTTTTGTGGAGAATCTAATTCTAGTATAATGAAGTGCAAGTTTAAAGCTACTATAAAATACCGGTAAATTGTGTATTTTTTTTGCCGATCATTCTTTTGTATGGAAAAAACGTGAACCAAAAAATAATAATTTTTTTGAACTTTCTGCAAATTTCGCTTCACCTGAACATATGAAAAGAAATTCCAAAAGTTCGGCGATGCTCAATTTCGAGCCGATACTATCCGATGCCGATTAATCGGTCGGACTCTAGTTATTTTTACTTTTTTAGTATATATTTCTTAAGTTTTCATTTAAATACAATTTCGCGACAGAATCTTGTTCTTTATACAAAAGTGAAGATAATGCATTTTCTAAGATAGGCGCAACACCATTTTCGACCAACAACAAGTTTTTTCTCGAAAACTGTAACAACTCGTAGGATTTGCTCATATAGGAAAAATTTTTCAACAAGAACGTGTTTTTGGTAGGCGCTCTTGCAGCCGAAGGATCTTTTCACGCCATCGGCCATACGTACAACATGTCCAAACCAGCGCAATCGTTGTAATTTTAAGCGCTTAACTATGTCCATATCGTTGTCTTCGGTTCGCGTCGCTCGCGCGAACAGGGCCGTTGAATACTGCTCTCGAAGGCCTCCAATGCCTTTTCATTTTCGTTTGACAGCGTCCATGTTTCTGGTTAAATAAAAATACGGGCATGATGAGTCCTATTTTAGAACGCGATTTTGTACGCCAAGAGAGGGCTCACCTTTACAATTGCCTACTGTAATTCTTCGCTTGATTTTTAGGTTGACGTTGTTATTGGTATTTATGCTGGTAGGTAGACAAAGTCCTTTACTATCTACTTTGAAGATATAAATTGGATAACAAATTTAAAATGTCAAACATAAAATAACCTTTGTGGGTACTCGATTATATTTTCTTGCAAATACATATATGTATGTGTCGCACATTCTTCTAACACCTGTTGAGTTGGGATTTGTATAGTGTAAATATGTGTATGTGTGTGGTTGTGCGTGCTTAAAATACGTACATACATAAACAAATATAGGCTGCACTTAACATCATGTGAGTATACATATGTAGGTTCATACTAACTACTATATATGTATTTTTGTATAAGTTACATTCGCTTAGAATGTTATTCAAGAGATTACGAGCTGACAACCTGACACAAGGAAAAGATTAAGAATACATACATGTGAGTGTACGGTTGTGTTTTTGTATGTATGTACTATGTACTTATTTATAAAGTCTTCAGAAAAAATTATGGGATTCAGCCTAAATATTCACATTTGTATGTACAATAAATACTCTACATATCGAGCCCGAACCGCAAAAAGAGGAAAGCGAAATTTTTTCAAACAAATTATTTTATGTGTGCAGAAATAGATCTAGAACCTGTAAGAGTGTTTTTGCATCAAAAATAAAAATGTCGCTTACATCTTTTTGGCGGTGAGGGGTCGATAAATTCGCTTTTATTGAGTTTGGCTACAAAAATACATACACACATATGTAAATGAATATATACCTATATATGTAAATTTGAATCCAAAAATCATTTAATTACATTTTATTTTAATATTTCCGTAAAAATCAATAGTGTTTTTGCACACTGTCAATCAAAGTCGGTTATGTGGCTACAGACCCAAACAAGCTTCACTGTTATAAGCTTCTGTGTTGTAAAGTTTCTTTTGGGACGAAAGAAACTTCAGCTATGTCACTTTACATAATCGATTTCCACAACACATGCAACTTCAGAGCTTAATCCTTTCAAATTCTGCTAGTTCAGACGCAAACAGAGTAAACAAGTTGCAAGCTTTTGTATTGGGAAAAAGCTCTTTAGCTATGAAAGCTCCAGCTGCTTATCCATAAATCAGAACTTACAAATAAATTCCTCACAAACCACTGAAATATTTAATACTGCACAGTGGTCCAGTTTTTTTTTTCATACAAAAATTGCAATTTAGAAAAACCAGCGTTGATTATTCAGTGATACTTCAGTGGCCAAAAAAAAAAATCATCTTGCTCGATACTTTCGAAAGTTCACTAGCTTTCTTCGTTTTTACTTTTTGGGTTACCAAACTTAGACCCGATTTCAGATGGCCTATTTGACTAGAGATTGCTGATTATCTTCAACAATTCATTTCCCGATCATACATTTAATCTACACTTCAATTGCCAATATTGGCAATTTAAATATGAGATATGCAACCCTGTGTTTGTACCAAACAACCGAGATTGATAGATAGGTTGGATTGGCAAGATGCCAAACAACAATCAGCTGTTTAGCACAAAATGTAAACAAACAAAAAAATGCAACAACAATATCAAGGTACAAGCAACAGTGTTGCCACTTATTTGGCATATTTAAGTAAAGTTGATCTGAAACACAACGAATGCTAAATGCCATTTAAATATTTTTTTGATATTGGCCCATAGAACAAACAAAAATTTTGACAAGCCTATTTGAAATTCGAGCCAATCTTTATTTGCACAAAATCCCGCTCTCTTTTTCGGACAAAAATTTGTGAGTTTGTAGTTGTGATAAGCACTATATATTTAAGAAAATCTCTTGTTTTCATTAACGAAGTTATTGCTTATATATAAAGCTGATTGCGACATTTTGTTTCAAGATTTAGTAGGTATCGAAAATATTTTTTCAAACTTTGCCCAGAAATGGGAAGCTGATAGCGCACCCTTTGCTATGTTATATTAGTTTATTCAATAAATTTTAAATTTTTTCAATTTTTGTAGAGGCAAATTCGAAAAGGTCAAAACAAAAAGAGAATACAAAAATTTACGACTATGAATTTTCACTAAAAAGTTTTGCATAGTAGGCAAGTACATATATTGCGAACGAAACTGTATCAAAAAAGTACAATTGTACCAAAAATGCCAACACTGTTTTGCCTGCCTTGACGCTCTCATTAAAAAATTTAAAAGCAGTGGTGCCAGATTGTGGGTAATCATGGTATTACTACGAAAAGTGTTGGAAAATTGTAAAATCGGTTCATAACCACGCCCACTTCCCATAATAGAGTATTAAAAAAAAAAATGGAAACTGTGAAGTTTCAATAATTACTACTCCGCTTTTTAAGAAATTGGTAACCGGTACTCGAATTTTGGATTTTTCGAAGCTAGTAACCGGTGCAAAAAAGCGGTTTTATTTTTAAAATAATTATAACAAAAGAAATTTGCGCATTCACTACGCTTTTAGAAAAATTAGTAACGGGTCCTAAAAACCCGGGCCTTTTCGAAATTGGTAGCCGGTACAAAAACACCCATTTCATTTTTAAATTACGGTGAAGTAATCCTTGCAAGGAGTAGAAGTTTCGTTAAATTAAATATATTTCCTGTCAAATTGAGAGATACAACATCAGGATAATGATTACAATAGGTCCTGAACAGCATGGTACCATTTTTTCCTGTGTGTAATTTTTTTCCAAGTATAGCTACATACAGACCCAGATTGACTGTACTATCACTTAAAATAATGACTGAGAAAGAAATGAAGTTAAAAAAAAGCTTTTTGTTGAGCCTTAAAAATAAGTACTGTTTTCGTTGCATGCACAATTTCATTTTTCACTTTTAGCTTACTATGACTTTTTGGATACCGTTATGTTTATACATACATATGTGCTTATGTAGGCAAACTTTTCAGGTATACAAAGGTTGCGCCGATCTCGGACCGCTATTCCTCTCTTAACGAATTTGACAGAATCGTGGTTTGCATGACGTCACACTGGTGCAACTTGTTTACGTTTTCCTTGCAACATTTTTTCTTCTTCTTCCATTCTTGCTCACGTTTTGGCATTTCTCTCTCGCAATTGCACCAGTGTGACGTCACACAAAAGTTATTCTCAACAATCCTCTCTGATCGGCGCAATCTTGTATTCTATCATTCTTGTAAAAGACTTTACTTCACAATTGCCTGCTCAGTCCACAGTAGCACTTGTTGGCAAGAGTGACTCTCCGTTGGCCGACATTATTATCGGTTCAAATGCTGGTACCTCAATCCGTTACTTTTTCGAAACTATAACTATCAAGAGTGACGTGGGAACCGAGACTAGTATGTGCTCGTATGTACTTCGTTTTGTCCTCGTTCTGATTTCGAGAAAGCGGAACACATGTTGCGCTTGTTGTTATCGTTTGACGTCGGTGCCTAACTGACTAACGTCGAGCAAATCGATGAAAAGGAGGGCATAACGGTGAGTGCTCAAAACCGCAATAAATTTTAATTTTTTGTGATACGGTCTTATTACATACGTAGACACAAATAAAAGAAATATGAAATTCTTTATTTTTTTTTAATTTTTATTTTTTTGAAATTTGGATTTATTTCGTCATTATAATTTGGTAGATTTTCTATATACAAAATTCATTTTATATTTTCATTTGTTTTGCAAACACCTTTAACTTTACGTTTGTTTTATCAAATTCTTTGAACTGAATTAGATTTAAATTTTTTCTTTAAATTACTTTTGTAATACATGTAGTATTCATAAATATGATGAAGATTCGCAGTAGAATGTTTTTCGGGTTTTTAATATTGTTGGCTTTTGAAAATTGTGTTTTATGAAACTGATTGTACGAATTTAATTAAATAATACGACAAAAACTAAAAAAATCTTCAGTTTTTTAATGACAATTAAAATTTGTTTTTGGAATTTTGTAAGATCTATAAACTTCTGGTTTTCAATTAACACTTGATTTGAATAAAAAAAACTGCAAATATATTCTATCTGGAAATTGCGAGAATTTACAAAAAACACAAGGATTGCAAAAAAGCTCTTTGAAGCAATTAATTTGGCTTTTTTCGAAAGTTTAAGCTCTTCCCAGCATATTTAGTACATTCAATGTTCGTAAATATAATAAGTGTGTATCCTTGCACGTACAAAACTAGTATATTGACTTCTCCCAAACTGTAATTTGCTGCACCTGAGATTTCGAAAACAACTTAAAAAGATACACACATATGTGTGTACTAATCTGCATTAGACTGGGTCGCTAACCAAAATAAAGAAAAGCGTTCCCTTTGGTTTGAAAGCCTGCCACTTCGAGGGTTTTTTGTGCTCATAAAGGTCACAAATTTAGCCAAAATAATGTTTTCTTCACAACCTCAATTATATGCATTCCTGTTTTAAAAAGGGGTATTTCATTAATTGTTAAGACATGTTTTAGCACCAAAAATTTCTTTAAGGTTGAGAAAAGAGTATAACTAAATCATTGAATTTAGTCAAAGTGAAATAGAGACATTTGCTAGTCAGGGGGGAAAATTTAGGTCTAAAGGCTCTAACAGGATCGAGTATAACTAAAATATAGTATGTATGTAATTTGAAATTAGATTGCGAATAAAAAGTTCATGAAGAAAACATGATTATGGATGGGCCAGACTTTCTACGATGCCAAAATTCGATCGACTGAAGCCTTCGAACCAAGGCGAGTAATTGGAAATTCTTCTTAGCATCTCAACCTGATATTTATTTATCTGTTCAGGTATGTATGAAGTACTTATGTACTATTACGTATATAGATTCATTTGAAGGTATGTCCTTGTTGTTGTGCTATTTATTTGGGAGTTTAAAAGTATTTTAAAACAACTCTATCAGAACCCAATAGGATTTTGAAAAACCAAAAATCAAAAATACGTAAACCACACTTTCAAACTCCAACTCACTATAGTTCCATTAACAATTAAATCATCATTTTTACAACTTACTTATTACTACATTACTTTTATATTTTCGATTACATTTTTGCAATAAGATTTACTTATTAATTTTTATTTATTTTCTGGCTCAGTTGTCTGCATTTAAATTACTTATGTTATCGTGGCGGTAACGACACATACACGGATATATATACACATATGTATACATATATATTTTTTTGTTTGTTTTATATATTTAACCTTTTATTCACTTTTAAAGGAAATACACATTCACTAACGTTAACATTTACATACATGTGTAAATATGTTTGTGCGAATCAGCAGTTTCAACTGCTTTTTGGCATCTACTTTTGCTACAAATCGTTTTCTCATCTCATTGCTGGCGTTTGCAGTTAAAGAATTTTACGCTTGCTGTGATTCTCCATGCATATCTAAACATTTTTTGTGGTTTCTTTAGTTTTTTTCTTGGTGGGAACTAGTAGTGGTCTCATAGACGGCTGATTTCAAAATTCTCCTAAGATTAAGCTCAAGAGCTGACTAAGGAGAATTAAAATTGTAATTTGGAAATTTAAATTTCACCTTTTTCGCTTTCCCAGTTGGCGCCGAAAGATCGTTAAATTAAGCACCTTAAATATGCCAGCGCGTTAACCGATTACTATCTAATTAACTATCTAAGTGTACCTGCAAAAATGTATTTAAACGCTTTCAGACTAGGGCTGGGTAGGCCAGTCTACTTACGCGGGTCGACGCGAGCCGGTTGAAAAGAATTCTCATTTTTAACAGGGTGTTCCGTCGTTGAGTTGAGTGCGGAAGACAGAAAGGAAGAGAACAAACATGGGAAAGAGGAACGGCAATAAAAAACGAGAGGAAAAAAGGAAATGTCAAAAATTTGACGCGATTGTTTGAGTATAGCGCGCGCTGGCAATCGTTGGCGTTAGCAAACGCAACGCTTACCGCTCCAATTTAGGTACAGCAGTTAGTGAGCTGCCACAATCGAACTTTAACGTAGTTAGGGGGTTTAAAATTATTATTTAGTAATTAAGATTGAAAATTAATATATATCAATTTTTCTATAAAATTTTGCACATTCTTGTTTGACCTACGAGTGACCTTGAATATTTAATTTCAATTATTTTACCTTATTTTCCATTGAAATATACATATATATATAAATGAAAAATGACCCAACAAGGTTCATCCCAAGAGAAGATATTTTATTTTGACCACAGCGTCTCGTTTCAGCCCACTGTGCGGCGCTAACACATATTACGGAATCAAATACATGACGCAAACTGTCGTTCACAAGCTGATAACTTTAAACCTTTTTGTTAAATATGTCTATGATCAAAACCATATAATCAAAATTAAAAAGAAAAAAAAATAAAGTTTTATTAAATTTTTCGAACTTTTGAACGTGAATTGTTGAAGAAGTGCAACTTTGAAGCGAACGAAAATTCGCCTGGATTTTTTATAGGTTCTGTATTTTTTTTTTCTCTCGGTCTTTTGATAATTTTTTCATATAAATATGAATGACAGAAAATAGGAAAAAGTGAGTTTTTATAGAGTGATTTTTTCATATGCATAAAACCTTAAACGTTGGCATAAAAAAAAAGATATTCAGGCATGTTCTGCAATTCACGTCCGAGTGAATTTCTACAAAACTCACTTTAAATCCGTAATTTGGGGTTTGTGTTCCACTGTCCGTTGTTTTGTTCTGGAATCCGAAAGAAAGTGGAAACAAAGTTCGTGAAGTGAAACTCAGAACACCGAGAGTGTCGGATTACAGGTGAGTTTTGTTGAATTTCATGCGGAACTGAATTGCAGAACCTGCCTAATTAATACAAATCAACGCGAATTATATACAAATTTAATGGGCTATAAAAAATTAGAAATTTTGATGAGTGTTATTTGTTTAATTTTTAATTTGTATAATTTTTGAACCTTTTTCCATATACATATTGTTTTTGTTTATATGTGTTGCGTATTATAAAAAAAAAAATAACAAACAAAAATTTGAAAACATTGTGAATATTAAACAAAAAAGTCACTGTGCTTCACTGGCAGTATGCCGGAGTGGATCGATTGCAGATTACTTGTCCATGACTTGACCGCATTTTAGTTGGCTGGTAAAGGACCTTACATACCTTCGTACTTTTAATGAAGCGACGCTGACCCAGGTGTATACGTATTCCTAATAGCTATACCTAAAAGCTGGAAAATTAAATTTTTTTCAAGACCTCGACAATTTACTGGTGTTTACGCTGGGTAGAAGTGGGCGCTAAAAACTAGCGAAAATAACATTTACTTTGAAATCATACATAATTTTTTCTATCGATTGGCATACGTTTACCAAATTTTTTGCAAAAAATATTAAAAAAATTTACGACCAATGCACATGGCATAAATAGTTTTTATAGCTAAGTACGTGAAATTTTTTCTTTAGTACAAATATCTAGAAAAAATGCATACAAATTTTTCAAGAAAACCACAATTTAAAAAGTGACCGCTTTAGAGCACAAACTGAAACTTAGTTTTCGTAGTTTACTGCAATCTTCGTTTTTAAACCAATTTGACTATTTTTTTATGAAAGCTTATAAAATTAGCGAGAGACCACTTCAGTCAGATTTTTGATTTTTATTTATTTTTTTTTTGTTTTTATAAAACTTTATTTTGCAAAATGCAGAAAAAGTAGAATTTTTGAAGAAAATCGATTCTCCTGCTCCAGTTAATAATTATTTACACATTAAAACTAGTTGGGAGCAATTCTAGGGTTCCCCAAAACGAAAAAAATGTTCATGTGAAAATTTGGAATGTTATAAAAAAAGTGTTTACCAAAATTATGATTTTTTTTAGATTTTCTAAAACTTTTTGGTATGCAGTTTCATACGATATTAAATTATAGCATAATAAATTGCAAGTTAATCACATAAATATAAACTACACAAGACAAAGATAACGCATTTATTTGCTATTTAGCTTAAAAATCAACGCGAAATCTTAGCCAGTTGCAGCGCGCTTTATTGTACTAAAATTTAATAAGCTATAAAACTGTGCACCAGAATAAAAAAATTTAACTTGGTGATATTTTATGTAACATTTTAAATTTTTCTTGAAAGGTTTTTTTTCGTTTTAAAGGAATCCTAAAATTGTTTTACACTAGTTTTTATTATATGTATAAAATGTATTAGCTGGATGAGGAGAATCGATTTTCTTCAAAATTGCTACTTTTTTCGCACTTTGCACTAAAAAGTTTTATATAAACAAAAAACAAAAAATCAAAAATCGTTCTCATGTGGTATCTCGCTAATTTTATATGCTTTCATAAAAAGAAATAATGAAATTGTTTTAAAAATTAACATTCCAGTAAGCTTCCAATTCCAACTAAATTCCAGCTTTGAACCACCACTGCACGTTGGGTCTAAAGCGGTCATTTTTTAAATTGCAGTTTTATTGAAAAAGTTTGGATGCAGTATTTTTCTCAATATTTATATTAAGAAAAAAAATGCCACTTAGTGGCTATTTTTCAAAAATATTGCCAAATTATATTTTAAGTTCAATTGTGGGGATCTCCGAAATACTTAGTACCCATAACCAAACAAATCGTGGTACAAAGCTCAATAACACTAATGAAAGCGTCAAATGATTGAATTTCGTAGTTTGTATGCGGAATGGTTAAAAGTTTGCAGCAAATTTTAAACAGCCTTGGGCGTCTCTCTTTATTGAGTTATCCCCTTCAAATTGTAAATAGTTCACTCACCGCACCAAGAATACTCACAAAAAAACAACGTTTTCTCAGGAAGGGCAATGAAATTGATGCATTAAACTTAAATGCCTTCCATTTACATGTTTTTTCTAGTCTAAATACAGCCACCATTTTGGAAGTTTTTTTTCAAATTCCGTTTTTAATAAAAACTTGTTGTTAATTAAAGTTATGACAAGCATGTATTTTTCTCTAACAAAAAACTTTTCGAAAAAATGCCGGTTATATATTTTAAAAGAACTTACTGTTTCTTTATTTTTATTAATTTTTTACATAATTAACTTAAATATGGTTGTACGAAAACAGCTAAAAACGGAACATAAAATCGCTTTTTACAAAAACAAAACACACCGTTATTCGGTTTAAAGTTTTCTTTCTTTATCAAATACCAAGCACAAAAAATTGATTGCTGTAATTATGAAAAATTACCGTTTGCCACAAAAACTAATCAAGTTACCCGGAGTGTACTGTAAATGAAATTAAAGCATGACTAAAGTGCTTTCTTGTACTTTTCGCTCTATGCAAAGCGGCAAAAAGTCATATGAACGCAGCATTTTGGCGGTTTGGATGATATGCTACAAAATTAAAGATATGCAACTTCCTTTACCAAACTTAAAATTCAGCCACCAATTTCCTGGCATCTTTTCTTTTTTTTTTGATGTCTTCATATTAACATTTTACGGTTGTTTTTACATAAGTATAGTATCTACACAGGCATATATGTATGCACCAAAATTCATATGTACCAACTTACATATTATATCTGTATTAAACATTTATTTATTATTTTCTTTCTTTGAAATATTCATTTAACATTTGTACTACTTAAGAGCAAATAATATGTATGTTTGTATAAAGACAACTAACCATTTTTTTTTTGTTTAACATCTAAACTTATTACATCATTATCATTGATACATAGGTAAGTAAATATTTAGTAATTAACATACATATGTACATATGTATGTATGTATGTAAACATATGAATACACATATATTGTTTGTCTACACTTGTATAAATATTATTTTTTTGCAAATTTATTAATTTTAAGCATGAAATAAACCAATTTTATCAAATTATACAAATCTGCACGCCTTGTCAACATTTCAAGCTAAGCTTTATTATTTTTTTATTATTAATATTTCTAAGAAAAATATAAACGAAAATACAAGAAAAATATTATTTTTATTGCAGTAATGTAATTTCCTCTAATTAAATTAAGTTACGTGTTAAGCTTTTTTTTAAGGATTAAAATTTTTTCTTGTTGTAGTTTTTGTTTAATTTATTTATATCATTCTTATATATGTATATAATTCCTTTTGCACAAAATAATATTAAATAATTTCGTTTTTGTTTTGTTTAACAAACTAGTTTTTAAGTTATAGTTACCATGCATATTTACAGCTAAGAAACATTTTATTGTTGTTGTTGGTACTAAAGTTATTTTACTTAGACAATTTCGTTACTCCTTGGGCATAACATTTCCTTTCATTTATATTATTTTAACTAATTTGAATTGCATTTTTTATTTCTATGGTGTTTTCCTTTGCTTGCGGCTGCAGGACCAGTTAAATAACCTGGAAAAGAAAAATTGAAATAGAAGTTAAATAAAAATTCCTAGTTGATATCTATGTGTGTAGGTATAACATTCAGTGAATTTTCATGGCCGTAAAAAAGTACTGGGAGGCGCCCTAGTTGGGTGGTTACAGGTACGCAGTTCGAATCTCGGTTTTGCCGAATGGAACCGTGTACCTATACTAACTACAGCTAAAAATAATTTTTCAGTAGCTTATATCACTAATCCTATTTTTCTAGGTGTAAGTAAAACTAAAATACCTGACCTACCTCAACATATGATCGCGCTATGTGATCATTGACCTAGATTTTGTTACATACGTTCCCTTTATGCACATATTTATATATAGATGTATATACATATATTGCAAATATAAAAAACAAGTCTGAGAGCGAGAGCAAATAATGCTAATTAAAGAAGTGTCAGAGAGATATATGTATGTATATACGCGTGTAAATATGTACACGTATAAAAATAACTTTCAAGGCTGCGAAAAGTAAAGATCAAGTAATGCAAAAAGATCAATCTATATCAAAGTGTGTAAATTTGTAACGATGTATTTATATGTACATATATGTACGTAAATGCGATCACTCAAAGGAGAACATTAAACCAAAGTCGTGTGCTTACATACTTGTATATGGATATCAAATCATACAAAAAATTAAGAATATAAAAAGCAAATAGTAGGATGGAGGAAAACTATGGCAAAGCACTTACGTTAGGTGCATTCTACTGCAACTGAGCTACAAAAAAACAACTCCAGTTCAGCCAGGTCGGTTAAAAAATACCGGACCTGAAGGATAGTGTTGTTAAGTGAAAAAACTGCCCTATTGTGAATTTTTAATGGGAAAGTGGATATGGAAATTTGTGTTTCCTTATGTACGTGACTTATATTTTGAATAACTATATATATTACGCAAATACAACGCATAATTACTCATTTAAATTGGTTTCTGTATCTAAATACCGTTAAACTAATCACATGTTTTTTACCAGCCACCAACAGGGTTGCTTAGGTAGCTAAAAGGAAGTTGCAGCCGAGTTAAGCGTTCTTTTGTCGCTCGCTTACAAAAAAATTCACCTATTGTGTGTCGATACGCCCGTCCCACGAAGCGTATAGACTTCGGCGCTATATAGTGATCCGGTATAGTAGTACTGCAACTCCCTACCAACTTAACTTTAATATTTATTATTTTTCAAGAAAATATCTCGCGACTAAAATTAACAATATGAAAAAAAACTAACTTAAATTTAGGTAATATAATTTTTACTTCTACGAACAAAGGAGAAACAAGAAGAATAAGAAACAAGTAATTTTTAACAAAAAAAAACCGACTTCAATTCTCATATAAAAAAAAAATCTATATACATATATATTTCATGATCCAATAATCGGATCTAAACCAGACTAACATGGGATCATCTCTTATAAACTACCTTTCCGTTGCAAAAATAATGTTAATTCAATACATGCGACAGCGGTAGTTGCGATTAAGGAATTAGTTGAAAAACTCAAATCCAGTGAGAGTGAGAGCGGCTTATATACTGCGTGTTAAATGTTTGTTTCTCTCTTTCAGTGGATCCTCAGTATCTGTAGTTGTACACGAAAAATTGTAAACGTTTAATTTGTTTGGGGTAAAATTGGCTAAAAATTACAATTGAAATAAATGTATTTACGCGCATTAAATTGTGATTGTTTTTATTTCATCTTCTGTGTTTATTTCAAAGTTTACGCTGCGATTGCCATATGAATTGCATATACATTGGACAAATTTTATTAAAAATAAGTAAAAATCGATATGGCAGCATGATTCTCTTATGGCCCTCCTTGCACTTAGAAACTTAACTTAGAAACACGGTTGCCACTTACCCCCCCTTTTTTTTTGTCTACCAAAAACTGTACGGGAATGTAAAAAATTTTCCAAAATGTGCTTTAGCTATAGATTTACTTAACCAAACATTTTACAAATAGTTAATAAACCAATTTGTCGCGAGTATTATGAAATATTTCTTTAAAAAATTCTCTGTAAAAGCAGGCAAATCATTTTTTTTTTATAAACTTGGTTGACCGAATAAACGCGACCTATGTATGTATGTACATCTATTGTACTGAGAATATAAAAGTGCAATCCAACCTTAGAGCTCTTGTAAAATTAAATGTTTTAGTGGGTGGGGTAGATATCTCCACTCTTACGATAAATAAATCTTCGAAATTTCCGGTTGAGATTAAGCTACTTTCGTTCTTTTGTTAAAGTTGGCGATGGCGGACTTTAGTTGTTGATAGACTCTTTTCAGAGCATTTTTTAATCAGTTCCAAGGCTGCGTGTAAACTAGGTGGAATGTTGCAGCCACCACGTAGATGAATAGCTTAGGGAACGCATCCATATTACGTGACCCACCTTTTCGAATTTTGAACAAATATAAACATACAAATAGATTTGCATTTGCTAGTTTATGTCAACTACTCCATGCAAATTTTAATTTCTGTGACCAATTAATTTGAACAGATAGATATATCACAATTTTCATAATTTTTCATTTTATTACAACTATGTAGATAAAAAATAGAGAAATAGCAGAAAATGCGATTTTTTTACCGAATAAGCAAAACCGTGTATGTACCAAAAACACCACACAACTACTCCTTTCCCTAACTTTGTACGATATTTCGTACCAATTTCAATGGGCCATAGACCACGCAAAGACAATTTTGTTTTTTTTTTTTGTTATTTTAGAGTAGTCGTGAAAAATTTAGTGTTGATTTTTTTGGATGACTAGTTTAGAAAATAGTAACAAAAGTTCATACTTATAATAAAGCGAAATATTCATGTTTTAAATACTTTTTTCAGAGAAAAACGCAATCATTCTAAAGTTGTACCAGCCACACGTTGAAAATATTTACATAATTAATGCAATGTCTGGGACCTTACACGATCCCACATAACGGTTAAAATACCATCGATGTTATTTAGAAACAGAAACCTATTTGTTAGTGGCTATTATCCTCAATTGACTAAGAAACTATTTAAGCTCAATTATTACGTTTTGTTATGGTCGGTTTTATGTCTTTTTTAAACTTTTTCCTCAAAATATTTTATCACTTTCATCGGCAAGTATTAACTTATCAGACATGCAAACATCATAGAAAGATTAAATAAAATCACGCTCACCGAAAAAATCACATCATTCGACAAATTTCCGCGGTGATTGACTAATCAAACACTCCATCCATAAATGGCATAACCGCTATATGCGATATAAATGCATATCTACACAAATGCCGCCAATAAATACAGTTGGCAACATTTACCACCAATTTGAAGGACCTACAAAATGCGACAGTTAAGTGTCAACTCGCACATAAAATTCAATTACGCAACTACGAAACTGTGTCTAGCATTGCAAAGCAAGGAGATCCAAGGAAAAGGAGTGCAAAAGCAGAGGAGTAGCGAGCAAAGAGCTTTTTCGAAAGAGCAAATCAAAAGCGCAAATCGCACTGTAATGCTATGATTCCAAACTGGTGGCAGCTGTAATAAAATTACCACAACTATATTTTAAGGATCAGCGGCAAACGCAATGTAATACTCCACCCTTTAAATTAAATGTGCCTCCATCTACTAAAGCTATTAAATTGGTAGCAGAGGGGGAAAATTTACGACTAACAACAACAATTTGCGCGATTTATTTTTATTATATCGCGAAAAATCTTTCTAAATGTAGGCCTATTTTTTTTGCCCACAAGTATGTATTTTATTGCAAATATTTCGCGCCAGTGTTGGCTTTTAATGTTGGCGTTTGTGCCAATACTAAATTTTATTGCAAGTCATCTAATTTTCCAGTCATCTATTTAAGCCGCTGTGAATTTCTTGTGCGCCATTTAGATTTTATATCGCCAACTTCCCGCTGCTTCACAGCTACTGCTAGTATGTATGTATTTATCTAATACGCACATAGAACGCGTGACCACATTTGCATAGAAATTTTCTGCGATTAAATATATTTTTTTTTTTTATGTGCCAGCATTCGATGAGTCCGCTTTATCTCTGCATACATTTGTGAATAATTTAACACTCTGCTAGTGTCATGTCACTTTCGCTTTTCTCCCCCCGCTCACTACTTCCTCCAATCACCACCATCTTGTCTTGTCACTTATCATTGCGTTGACACTGCCGGCTGCGGCATGTGGCAAGTGGCAAGTGTCAGTCGAATTAATGAATAATTTAGTTGTTGCCTATTTGCAAGTTTGTCGCCTCTGTGCTGTGCCTACTTAACTGTCCCTTCGTGTTACGCTTCTATGTAAAACATTTAACTAGCTTTTAAGTTGGCAGTTCTGTTGGACTTTGCTTAGGGGGATTATCCTTAGTACATATCTTCTCCGCGTGTACCAAACTTAATGGTCAATTTGTCACTCACTTTATTGCAGTTTAATGAAGTGCTAGAATGCTTACATTTTCACTGCGACTCAATAAGATAAGCAACCCATTTTTTATGAAGTGCTACACATAAAATAGCCTTTTGGAAAAATAAAAAATGTCCTGATTCTGTAAGTACATAATCAGTGTTGCCATTTTAGTCGTTTTACGGCTAGATTTAGCCGGTTGCGATAGCAAAGAGCCGGAAAAAATTCGATTTAGCCGGCAGCCGTTTTTAGCCGATTTTTCTATTTGCTATTTGTCTCCATTTTTGAATAAGCGATCCAAAATCTGTTAGAAATGGCTACTAGCCTTATCGTCGAGAAAGTTTTCATGAAAGGCAGGGTTATATAAAATTGGGCCGATTTCGCTTATTTTTATTTTAAACGAATATATTTTTTCTAAAGAAGGCCGTAAAGGTAAAAATTTTTTTTTGCTGAGAACTTATTTAAATTCCAAAAAACCGAAGGCCAACTTGAATTTAAAGAACCAACACTGCAATGCATCAACGTGGAAATAAAAGATCACAAATTTCTATGTAAAGCAAAACTCTCTGGAAAGACAATAGGCTTATTCTTCGAAAATCCAGCGAGAATTATCACTCAAAATATCAGATAGTAAGAAAAAATGGTCCCAAATTCTTACTCAATTAGCGAAACTAACAAATTTCTGCCCAAACCCAAATATGCAGGATTTGCAAGTTTCCCTGCCAGCTAGTGTCCACGGTTGCATTTCAAACATAAGAAACTTGTATAGAATGTTTAAAATTCTTTCAACAAACCGATATATGTGAGCAGTGGACCACCCACTCATTAAATACATAAAAATGGTTCGATGAGGGCTGTTAGAAAGCTGCAGGGAAAAAAGGTACTACCTATGAGCCACGCTGCGATTGGACGCACCGCTCTCTATGTGGGAACTGAAGAGGCGGGCGAGACGTATTTGCCGCAATAAGAAGAAAGAGGCTGGAATACGGGAGTGCGAAGAGCTTGAAATGCTCAGACGCGGCAGAAAAGACGACCGCAAATTTTATCAGACTTACGGAAGGTTCCATGGTCAGGGAAAACCCCTGTAAGAACTACCATTGCGAGGTAGTAACCGATGTCCAGAGGATACTTAAATACTTAAATTATGGAGGCAACACTGAAAGTAGTGGAGAAGGCAAACCCAAGCTCCCAGTCGATGATGACGGAGTCGATGTCACACCGCCTGACTATGGATATTAGGTTTTCTCGAGCATATTGTATGAAAGCCCACCGTCAACGAACTGATTGGATAAGTTCAGTGTGGCCTTATATTGGAAAAAATAAGGGAGGGTCAAATCGACACACACCATAAATTTAACAATTACAAAGCCGCATTCGACGGCACGAGAAGGAGTTGCCTTTATACCGAGATATAAGAATTTGTGGGAAAAGCCTTCCTCTGCAAAGCATACACCAGGTGTAGAAGGACTAGCGTTCACTAGACCGTTTCAATAGGCGTTAGTTGGCACAGAGGAAAAATGTCTGGATACTTTGTTCGACTCGAATAACATCGCCTAGGCGGCTACAATGCCAAGAAAAAGGATTGACGGACTAAGGGTCACTACAGCTATACTAACAAAGCCTGTGATGTTAAGGGTCTTGTGTACAATAATTAATCGCGGAATGTTTCACTTGAATGCAGATGAAATCTAATGAGATTTAAAAAAATTTAATCGAACATCCTAACTACTAACTAGAAATCTCTTAATATCTATTAAGTTGGCAAACTCGATATTTTTATTTTTTTATTTTTTTTTTTAGCTTTAAATATGGAACTCGAAATGAAAATAAAATATGCATCTTATACAAAATAAATATGTGGTAAATCTTTATGTAAAGAGGGCCCGCAAATTTACAGCCAATCAATTATAAGTTACCGATCACAATTATCCAGCAAAAGAAGTAATGAATGAGGCATAGAAGAGACAGCTCTGGGTGAGATATACTCACACAATAGCAAATTATGTGTGTACGTACAAATTGGCGACAATTTAATAACAGTTAAGCTCGCGCGCTTCAACGCAAACGCGACACAAGTGGCACAATTGAAAGTACGTAACGGCAATGATGCACTACACGCCTCCTCCACCCACACCCATACAGATGTCTACGAAAGCGTTCAATTCACTTATTTTATGGATGTATGTATGTACCTCATTCACTTCAGCTGCTTCTCAGAGAACAGCAACAACAAAAACGGCCATCATTGTTGAGGTGTTTGTGCCCGTGCAACCAGTCATTTATGCCAGCGACCCCCACAAGCGAACACTTCATAAGCACACGTTGCCGGTGTCATTGTGAAACAGTAGAAGCGTTGGTGGTTACAAAAACAACAACAACAACAGAAGGAATAACAGGAAGTAGCAACGTTAATAAGCAAACAATTGGCAACAGAAGGAGCCACATTAAAAACCACAATCACGCCCACTTAATCGCGGTGAAGTGTGCTAAATGTAGAGTGAGAATGGAATGAGAAGAGATTGTTGAGGGAATTGCGAAGTTGAAGCAGCACTCCGCGACAGGATAGCGAATAACGAGGACAATAGAAGTGGTTGACGAAGAATGAAGTGAGTGAGGTGTGCAAACAGTTGGCAAGGACGCAAGCAGTGCCTGTTGCAACTCAACTCAACTCCAGTACTCAAAACCAGTACTAACTACATACATATGTATGTATGTATGGATAGAGTTCTCGTTATTCAGCAGCAGACTTTGCTGGAAGCTGCTTAAAGTACTTAAGGATTTATGTGCAATGCATTTGCGTAAAATATGTTTGCTAGTATTTTTTTATGTTTGTATGTACATACATTTTTTTCTGCTTTCATTGTGTGAATGGCAAATGAAAGCTAGAGTGATTACCACTTGTTGAATGCGAATTGTGCAGCCAAAACGCAAGCACTCCCTGCACTCTCTTGCCCGACAATTGTCTGGATGCTTTACTAAGAATTGCCACTCGCTTACGCCAATGCAACAGGAGGGCACGGCAGAACAGACCAACCAGCAAGCCAAGTGGAAAATAAATAAACAAAATGAAATAAAAACTCGCACAATAAAATGCGACCGACCTGCTTTTTTCACAGCACCATATGTATGTATGTCTGTCTTTTACTCCTTCCAGTTGCGTATAAACCTTCCGTCTGCCTCTTGGCTAAATAATCCCACAATAGAACTGGTAGCGCCAAAGGCTAAAAGCGCGTTTTCAAGTGGTGTATCGAAAACAATAGACAAACTCAACAATCGTGCAAAAAAGCACAAGCAACAATAATCTTAAGACTTAAATGGGTGAAAAAGTGTGAATGTGGAAGCTGCTTTCAAAAGAAGTGTACACTTATGTTTATGGCGCTGTGTGTGTAGAAGAACTATATATTGTTATATATATATATATCCATATTAGACTGCATCACCAAAAACAGTTGCGGTTTTTCCGCCGGGATTACAAAATTTATTGTTTTCTTAGACGCCCAGCAAAATATTTCGGAAAAATATTAAGATTTAAGCCAGCTGGCGTTTTTTTTTTTTGAATAAAAATAGTTTCTTAAAGAACTTTTTAAAAAAAGTTCCCTCAGATCACAAAAAAGATTAGGCTTAAAAAATCTGCATAAAAATATTTAAAAATCTTTTCAATAAAATCGTAATAATAAGATTTCTGATGCTGCTTTTTAATTTTTACTTTAGATTGATTTACGAAAAACTCTTCTGATTTGAAAAAAGTTAAAAACAGCAATAAAAATCTGATGATTACGATTCTGTTAAAAAATTTTGTTTAATTTCTTTTTAATATTTTTATGTAAATGTCTTAAGCTTAGACCGATTTGTCATTTGAGGGCATTTTTTCAAGAAGCAACTTTAAGAAACTATTTTTATTCATAAAAAACACAATTTTTGGAGGTTTTTTTCAAATCGGTCCAGCTCGCTTAAATCTATTTTTTCGAAATATTTTGGTGGCCGTCTTAAAATATAATAGTTTTTATAATTCGAATGGAAAAGCAGTACCGATTTTTATTTTTTTTTTTTTTTGTATGGGGAGTGATGCAGTCTAATGTATATACATACATGTGCAGCTGTTCGTGGGAATTTCAAGTGTAAGTACGTGAGTCCTCAAGTCAATAATGAGTAGATATGTGTTGAAAAGGTGCTAGGCAAACAAAATAATATTGTCTGTCGCCTTTTTGAACTCGCAAAAGCTCATTGAATACTGATATACACATGTACATGCATATGTATGTACATATGGGGCATTCCATACCAAAGTGGACAGAGTTCACACTTCATGTGCTTGATTTGTTTCAAATTTTTAAGGTTGATGGATAAACATACAGATATAATAAATAAATATGAAATTTGAGCTTGATTAATACATACATATTTAAAAACGTTACAGCACAAAAACAAAAACAAATCGCTGTAATAGTTTTCCAAATATCTCGAGAACGGGGCGAGGAAAAAATTTGAAAAAAATCACACATAACATAAACACATCAAAATTCTCTATGAAAAGAAAATTGTTTTTACTTTTTTTTAACATTTTTTTCACATACAAATTTATTGATAAAAAAAATATTTTTTAAAAACGTGTCATCTGAAAAAAAGTTGGAAAAAATCACAGTTCTGAGTATTGCGCAATATTTAAGTATAGTATTATGGGGTGCACTGTACAATAATTTGAGTTATGATTTTTTTTTACACCGAAGTTGAGTAAAATGAGTAGATTACGAATTTAGAAATTTTTTAAATTTGTTTTCAGAATTTAATATTGTGAATGGAATATTTAAATTTGTGAGTGGTGGGACATCTCCATGTAACTGGTGTAAAGTAATTATGCATGAAATAAAAGTTTCCATAGAAAAAAATTACAACTTCCTTTGATTTCTTTAATATTTTCCCGCAGGCTAATGAAATAGTCATTTAAAAATTGGTTACTACTGAAATAGAGATAATTATGGCATATTTAAATATATTTCGTTTTCCACTTTTCAATGGAATTACCCTTTTATAATTCTCATGGCAAAACAGTCACGATTTTTTTTCTATGGAAAGTGATGCACCTTAATGTAAAAATATACGAGTTTAGATACATTTACCCTGCAGGAAAACTTAAGCTTAAAGCCTTGGTGTGAGTTTTATATTTTCAATTAAGAATGATTTTTGCCGGAAGTTGTGGCTGAGTGGTTAGAGATGTGTTGTACCACTTCGTCGAGCCTGGGTTCTATGCCTGGTTCGGGCAACATCTAATGTCGTGTTCTTTTCTACAGAAAATGTTGCCCTCTCCTCAGTATTTCCGTGTAGAGGGCACTGAGAAGGCAACATTTTTCTGTAGAAATGAAAACGCCATAAATTAGAAACAGCGGTCGCCCTCGGCTGGCAGTGGCAAACCTCCGGATGTATTTCTGCCTAGGGATGCAAATTTTGCAGGATAAAATCGATACATCGATGTTTCGATGCATCGGAAAAATGCACATCGATGCTAAAATACATCGCCAGAAAAATATCGATATATCGATGGTTTCCGATGTTTCACAATTTGTTAGGTTGTAGTCACATTAAAAGGAAAACTTAAAACTTTTCAATTACAACTCTCTGTAATTCAATTAGAAAAATACTTACATATTTATGGATGTATTTCCCTGTATTTATTTACCATTCTTCTACTCTTCCTATAAATAGTATAAAAATGCATACCGTAGTAAGGTCGCTGAGACTAAAGTTCCAAGGCCCAAGTTCGGCTCTTTTTTAATGATTAAGTACGCATTTTTAATATCGAAAGATACGAGTAAACTCGGAATTTCTGAGTGTTCACCAAAAGAATAAGTAATAAAAATTCATGGCCAGTCAAAAATTGTAGGAGCATAATGGGTAAGTTGAATTCAAGCCTGAGTCACACTAAAGTCGATGTTAAAACATCGTTGAAACTGGCATCGATGTATCGTAAATTTAGCGATTTTAGGCAATTGTAAACATCGATTGCAAATATCGAATTTTGAACCGATATTATCGATGTTTCAAAAATATCGATGCATCCTTTGCATCCCTATTTCTGCCATGAAAAATCTTCTCAACATACCATTTGCCGTTTGAAGGCGGCGTAAAACTGGAGAGATCCATTTGTGTAACAACATCAAGACGCCCAGCACGATTTGGAGAAAAAGCTCGGCCAAACCCTTAGCAAAAGTGTGGACGCCAAAATATTATTATCATGTGAAACTAATTTTAGAATAGGTATGTAAATGTGTGGAATATTTTCTCCAACTCTCTAACAATTAGCTTACATAGATTTTAATATTTTTTGTCTAATACTTTCAGTTATTAAATATAAGAAGTAAGGCAGAAATTTCCAATCATCGAAAATTCGTGATGGCTGTATGGCAGTTTTGCACATGCTTATGGAGTTTTGCCAGCGCTGCCTATGCCTGCTGTATGTATGGATATCTCCTGGATATGTATGTACATATTACATTTAATCTATGTTTTGTGGGAAAAACTTAAAATAAGTATGCTCCTTCATGAGTGATTACTTTCTTTCTTTAGCGAACACGCGTGTAATACTCCGCCACTTGGACCATCACAACGCCTCAAATTTTATGATCTGTCAGCTATTGTGTGAATGTGGAAATTTAATCTTTGGCTCAGATCATCTAATGTGGACTTTTGTCTGCCACTCAACCTCTTGACTATTACAGTATTCCCCTTGCATTGATGCATCTTCTTGTGTGTATTGTATAGAAATCCCCAGTGCGAAAATGGGAATCCATTACCTTTTTATACCAAGAAAAGATTAACAACTGCTGTTGAACGAAAAGATGCATCGCAATGTAAGCGAGCGAATAAGTGTGTAGTTTTGAAACCACAAAGAAAACAAAAAGTTTGAAAACTAACTCCAGTATGTTTTTTTTCTGTGAAACGGACTTTTTCTATTATTTTTTATTTAAAATTTATATTTATAGATTCTATTTATAGTTTCGTAAAGCGACATGCGATACATTACTTTCGCATGAAAACGCTGTAGAGAAATTCTTGCATATTTTCGTGCGTAGGTTATAGGGGCTATCCATTACTTTTAGCATTCCCAAACATTACTTTTCCTACCGGGATTATGACAGGTACATACATATGTATGTTTGAGTATAGAAAATATATTTAATAATTTCTTTAATACTAAATATTTATATACATAGAGTCTAGAAAATAGCACACACTTGGCTTGATTCGCGACGCTTTATTTTTTTATATACCTTTATCTTCGAAAAGGATTTTTCGGAAAAAATATATTCACAAGTCATATCTAAGATAAAGTTAAGTTGAGTTGAGTTTTTTAAACAGGTGGAAGCCCTCCTAAATATATTTTAGAAATAAAGCCTTTTCAAAATTTCCTTTTTGGTTGTTGTTGTTTCCGACAGGGTGGGTGTATTACTATTTTGGAACGAATTTCCGTCATCCTTTGTCAAATTTGGCTTGGAGACAAACCGGTTTCGGCGTTGTGCCATCTTCAGTGTCATTTTTTGTTCTCGGAGAATATATCACACCTTTTCAAAATCTTTTCGATGATACCCCTCTTTTAATAATTCATTCAGCTTATTAAATAATCTGACTGTCACTTTATAAACAAATGGCAACCCTCTTCGAACTTTTTAAATGTTCAATATCAAGTTTTCTTAACACCCTTTCGCTTCATATTTCAAATAAGGTAATTAAAATCGACTTTTTAAAGAGTTGATAACCCTTTTCAAAAGTGGTTTGCACTAAGATATTCTTAAATATCCTTCGTCTGATATTACGATACATATTTTAATTAAGTGGAGAATGAAGTTCAACTTTATTTCTTAAACATGTGGCAAGCCCGCTAAATATAGCTGAGAAACAAAGATTTTTCTACCTCCATTCGATTTATACCCGTATTTTCAGAATTCAATTTAACTTATTTAGCAATTTTAATTTAATTTTTTAAACAGCTGGCAACCTTCTTCCAACACTACAAAAAGAAAAGTTATTTGTGTTCAAACTAAAGACTTCTTAACACTCTCTTGTTTGACATTCATATTTTGACATTTCACATATCTTATGGATAAGTTAAGTTAATTTGACATTCCAACAGGTGGCAACCCTCTTCAAAATATTTTCAAACTACTACCTTCTGCAAACCCTTTTATTTGGCACCGATATCGTTTTGGAAAAATCGAAACATTAGAGCATTGATTATTTAATATTTGGGTTTTAATTGTTAAACACATGGCAACCCTTTTAGAAAAAATACCAACCAACTTGCACATAAACAGGTCAAGCGCTTTAATTTGACACCCCATTTTAGAAAATCGAGCAAACGGTGCAGATTTTTTTAATTCTGGACAAAGAATGTCTTTGCGTATTCTACATATATCCACGTATATAGATTAGACACCACGTGCCTAAGGCCGCGACCATGCAATGAGCGGATGTGCGGCTGGGCACTCAGCGGCTGAAAATCGAAACATATGAAATAAAAAATATTCCAAATGTTAGTCCAATCTACAAGTCAAGGTCTATAATTTGACAGCTCATTTTTGAAATTCTAAAGAATGGTGAAAATTCGTGAAGGTCATCGAAACCGTACGCGCGTTGTTGATATATACATACATATATATTTGATCAATATGACTTTTCAAACAGGTGGCAACCCTCTTAAAAATATATATATTTTTTTTTATAATTCAAAATGCTTACTCTTTGGTTTGACAACTGAAGTTGAATTTGATTTTTTTAAACACGTGGCAACCCTTATAAAATAGTTCATAAATAAACCAATTGCATTCGAGACTTATCGTTTAGTAACCCATTTAGCATATCAAATAGTTTTAGATTAAAATTTCTAATTGAACATTTTAAACAGAAACTATCAGGCCTATCGAAAAGTTACGTATTAACGGTTTAAGTAGAATTCCATTGGCTTTCATTTGCCGTACTTCCTATTAAGATTATTCAATTAGTTTGCAAGATATACGTGATTTAGTGGAACCACTCTTTTTTAACCTAAAAAATAACGGTAAATTGCAAATATCTCAAAAACGTATCCATAGAAACAAATAAACTCGATCACCGATTCCGAATCACCGAGCAATTTTACATAGGAGTGGCGTCTGAAGAGCAAAAAAAAAACTAAAATCTGTGATCCAGTGTTGTTAAATAGAATAGTGTCGGTAGTAGGTAGAGCTATAAACTTTAGGTAACTTAATAAAAATACAGAGAATTCCTTCTTGATTACATTGAAAAGATAGTCCCACAAAAAATAAGAAGGCTTTTTAAAGAAAAACCATAGCGATATCTTTTGATTTTTGATTTATTAAGTAGTTTTCGCTTTGAGTGGATGGACACGAACAGCCTATGCAGCTTTAAAGCTAGGAAAAAGTTTATTAAAAAAAATTTAATACAAAAAGAAAACTGTAAATACTAAGGTTGCGCTATTCAAATAACACAGAATGAAGTATCTGCCTTGAAATGCAGCCTAATTTGACAGTTGGCGTCATAATTTGTGGCACCTACAAATCGGCTGTCAAGATGCCACATCAAATGTCATTCTTGTATATAACTAGACTGCGGATTTTTATGCAGAAAACGAAGCCTAAGACTATGTACCCCATAACTACAAACAAAATGTATACCCGTGTTAAAAAATTTAAGCGGCTAGAGAAATTCCGCAAGCCGCAACAATGTACGAAATAGCACAAACGAATTTCGCGGCTATTTAAAATTTGAAAACGGAACTGAAAGCAGCAGAACATAGAAACACTTGGAATACAAAAAAAAAAGTAAAATATAAGCATCAAGTCACAAGAAAGAAAAAAAATTAGAATAAAATTGGCTGTATCCTAGCAGCGTCGACAACAGTTGTGCCCCAGTGGCAAAAGGAGAAGCTAAATAAATGAATGTAATAAAAAAAAAATTTAGAAAAACCGCTTAGTGTCCACGCCAAAGTTTGTCGCGGCTTTTACCAAAAAAAAAAAAAAAACAAAAAATTCAATATAAAAACTTTCGCTAGCAACCACTGCCGCCGTTTCAGCGGGGAATTTCCCACCTTACTACATTACGCGGTACAACTGTTAGCACATGGCTTCCTTTTCATGTACATACATACATACATACCTACTTATTTCTACACTGTTGTACCAAGTTGCCAAGCCCACTGCACACGCCCATCCATCCACAAAACATTCCGCAAACGTGCCAACAAAGTGTCAAACACTTTGTCCCTCAGCCATCAAGTTTCCGACATACTTCCTTCCCGCCTTCCATGCTTACGACTTGCGGTGAAATTATGTAGCAAAGTTGGCTTCTTTAATTTTAAGTGGCATGTTGCGAGGTGTGAGCTACAAAAAGAAGAAATGAAAATCACATGGCAAGCAAAAAAAAAAAAAAAACAAAAAAAAAAATCATATTGAGCTTTGGAACAAATTCTTTGCAACTTGCTGAATAATTCAATCAAATAAAGCGCACATAGCCATGGGTACAAAGTTCCTGTCATTCATCTAGTTTGCCTTTTTTATTCACCTTCTTTTTTATGCTCCTCATTTTTTGCTACTCTCCATGAGTACTACGTTTTTTTTTTTTTGTTTCTTTCTTTTGGCAATGCAGCCTTCGGGACATCTGATTTAATATTGACAGCGCTGGCGGGTGGTTAATGAAGTAAAATTGTCTCATATAATGTGCACCGAGCCAAATTGTCGCCCCTGCTATGATTTTTTTTTTGTTTCTTCCCTTTTATAAATGTATGTGTACATAAGTATGTGAGGATTCTTGATCCCTCCCTTTACCTTAGTCGACCTCCTGTCAGTTAGGTTAAGTTGACAACTTTTACGTTCGATTAAATTTTAATACCGAAATTTTTACCTTATTAATAAATTCTGCACGAACAGAGTTAATCAAATGGCAAAGTTTGAAAGTGTGACAAATACCGTTGGGGCACTGAGCGCGTTGAAGCTGCATAATTATACACTTACGTATTTATAGTGCATGTGTTTATATATGGAAATATGTATTGGCTTGTGAACAGTTTGGAAAATTATTTTTTGTAAGTGGTCACCATTGCTATAATGTTTGGCCCGGTTTCTCCTCCAATTTTTGATGTCTTTCATGATACTGTTAGCCAAATGGTACTTACAGTTTTACGCCGCTTCCGAACGGCAAATGCATTTTATGAGAAGCTTTCTTATGGCAAAAATACAGAAATACACTCGGAGGTTTGCCATTGCCTATCGAGGGTCACCGCTTTTAGCAAAAAACCTTTTTCTAATTAGATGTTGTTCAGACCAGAGGTCGAGGCCAGCTTCTGCGGAGTGCTAGTATGCACCTCTAATCACTCAGCCGCAGTGGCTTATATATTTTACAAACTCATGCTTAGTCAAATATGTAGACGGGGTTTGATACTAACGGTCTCAATTAATGTGTTCAATGTTAGGTTCGGTTTGTTAGATTGTTCATTGCATTAGCACTTTGCGGAATTCCCAGAACGATAACTGCAGGTGAGGCGAAGCGCTGGATGCTCAAAATAAAGTTCCAAAGTCAGCTAATGTCAACTCCAGAGAGTTCCTTCGTAGTGCTGATGAAATATGAGCAGAGGTTTTTTTCAACCATAGTCTCGCGAAGGCTGGAAAGGTAGTGCTGATATGAGCCCATTTCACCGCATGGGTTCTCAAAAGACAGTGTCCATTCAGTACTTCTGCAAGAATCGAGGGCTTAGATAGCTGCAGCAGCCCCTACGGCCGTCCGCGGTCAGCAACCTGCCAAAAAGACCTTGCTATCAGTCCATAAATTGACATCCTGTTCGTAGAGATTACCTCGAGGGTACCTTGCCTAGCCAAATCATCAGCCCTACAATTGCCAGTAATGTCACTGTGTCCTGGAACCCAAATCTAACTACATACATACCTCCAATACGGAAAAAATTAAGACAAAGCGGAAAAGATTCAAAAGCTTTTGCGAGTACATAGTAACTATTCTTGTGGCGTCAAGAATTTACAAGACTTTAGCAAAGGATAAGGTAGAGATCAAATTACCGATTAAACTACCGGACAGTACATTTCAAGCTGGTGCGTTAGAAGAGGCAGGTGCCCGATTCTCCACACATTCTCGGGTTGTGTGTATGTGTCCATTTCGATCGACCTCATCTAATTCGTATCTTCTCGCGAGCCAGTGTCGGATGGGCTTAGATCGATAGGGGTCTCCCGATTTCAATGGAATTTATATTGAAACAATGCGAGCTGGCTCGTACCAGCTACTTCCAGAGTCATTTTCACTCCGAAGAAGTATTTCCGTGTGCATCCCTTAATATAGTTGCTTTTGACAACATCTTCTACGAGGCAGCAAAAAGCGCAGTAGAAATCTTCTCTTTACAGCTAAAACCATATGAGGATGTCTACCAGCTCTCGCTGACATCAAAATTGGAAATATCTCGAGCGTGACAACTAATGGTATGCAAATGTCTTGCGAGACAATCTGGGCTCCGCAGCCCTTGAATGCTTAGATGGATGCATACTACTTTCGATTTTTAACACTAGAAAAATTTATGGAGCTGTGGCCCGGCTTTGAGGGGATCACTCACAACATTGCAGCCGTATTGGCCACTTGCCCATTAGCGAAGGGCAGGCAGCCAAACTCACTAATAAACTACACCAGATAGAGTTGTGTGAAAGTGAATGTGTCGTCATTTCGGAATTTGGAAACTATCAGGGCCTAGCTACCCCTGAGGTAATACCCACGGACGGCATGTGCACAATTATTAGCTTTGAAAGGAAATTCAAAATATAACTAGGGAGTAAGGCAAGCTGGAACAGCACAAATACTTTGCAGCCGGCAAGATCAAAGATCTCCATTATCTGTCGCAAGTGTATTCCAAGCGAAGGTTCATGGCCATTAGTCTATATGCAGAGATCAGTCTACAGCGAAATTATCGAAACAAATGCATCATAATATTAGGGCGTGCTAAATTTGTTGGTTTTAACCGCAAATTTTCGAATAAACTAATGCTTTAACTTATTAAATATTTGCCTTCCTAGGAACGACACCAGTTTACGTGCGCGTTAAACTTTCAATGAGCTGTGGAAAAATTTTAACTACTAAAATGCAAATGAACTTGCAGAAGAATTCAAATAATTCGCTTAGATAATTCACTCAATTCACAAAATTTCAAAAAGTTTAAACGCTTTTTTGTGCTTTTTAGCTGTCCTTTCATTTAAGTTGTTTTTTTTTGGTTTCAAACTCTTACTATGACTGGACAAGCATGATGTACAGCCAAGCTTGGCAACCAAGTAAACGCCAATGACGCATAGCCACAATGCCACCAGTCAAAAAACTTTCAATTCTAATTGCCGGATTACAGGCGTACGCATAAAAACACAAACACAAATACTTGCAGAAGCGAATATTCGAACAAATAAAAAGCTTGTAAGAATTCAATTTGTCGAGCAAAAACCAAAAGTAAAAACCCAATAAACAGTGGAAAAAAACTTTCCAACAAAGTTTTCTACAAAGCAAAAATGCGCACTGACAAGTTTGTAAAAAGTTTCCAAAGCGAAAATTACTGACACCAGCCAAAAAAAAAAAACAAAAACGCTAAAGCGTGAACAAAGTAGCTGAGTAGAAGAGTCAGCTTGGACGCTGAAAAGTCAAAAGAAATGTAATGAAGAAGTGTGCGTAAATGAATTACTTGCACTTGTCCTGCACAGCAAAGCGAATTTCCGTGAGGTGAAGTAAAAATTTTATAGGCGAAAAATCAAAATCACTGCCCGTTAAAATTGTTTGTCGCAAATTAGAATAAAAAAAGCTGTGGCGCCAAGAAGTGCAAGTAAAAAAAAATGTATATAGTGAAATAACAGAAGCCGTGAATTATGCAAGGTGGCATCTGCATAATTTAAACCCACATCAGCGAAAGGTAAGGAATTTGAAAAATGAAAAGACGAAGCATAGCCCACGCAATTCCTTAGTTATTTCTTTGACTCAATTCTCGTGCATAATCTGTGCTAGACAACCACTTTGGATTCGAACAGCGTTATTAGCCGCTTCATTTGTACCCAACCATAATAGAGTAAGCACGAAAATTGCTGGAAGATAGCACTCAAAACCAGCACGCCAAACAGCCAGTAGTTAATCGCATAAGTATTTAAAATGTACTTGAACGTTTAAGTATTACCCCAAGGATATAATTAAATTTTCACTAGCTGTCCGCTGAAATGAGCAACAGCCAACAGCCGGCAAATCCAACAAGCCGCCAACCAGGGCTGCCAGACGTTTAGAGTCTCAAATACGTACACGGACAAAAAGTGGTGGGTGAAAAGTCCCTACAAAATCCGTACGCTCAAATTTGTTGGGCGAGCAAAAAAAAATCATTTGTTGATTTATGATTGCTTCACAGACAAATTTATTTATTTTTTCTGACTAGAACTTTTTAACAAGCAGTGTGTTCTTAGTTTATGTACATGCAACAAAACTTTTCGGGTAGGTTCTCGACCCTAACGAGTAACAGTATAATGTTTGAAGCGATGGTTAAAGTAAAAAATAAATTTTAATTTTACGCAACAAAATTTCCCTACAATCGAAGTCTACGAATAGATTGTTATATGTACATAATTTTAAAGGCCTATAAATCAATTTTTTAATAAAAAAATGGAGGGTTCAGGAACTATAAGAAACCCATGAGATATGTGTAAAGGAAAATGTTTGCAATATGAAGGAGATACTCCGAAAATCCGTACAAAAATCCGTACATCTAGACGGAAAGCTAAAAATCCGTACGTTGAATCCGAATAACCATTTTCACCCCTGCAAATCCGCACATCTGGCAGGGCTGCCGCCAACAAAGTGGCAGTGAGTAAAAATGTAGCCTCGCGCGCCCCTTGCTCAACCTTGCGTAACATTGTGTAGGTAATCACTTAGGCAATTTGCTAAGCAATGCACAAAAATGACGGCCTTGTGTTGCTTGGTGGCTAAGAAAATGTAGCTTTCGCTCTTCGTTTGTCCACTTCAAGGGTGACTAGCAAACTTACCTGCTGAGCAATCTCACTCGCCCACATTTGATACTTCATTCTTCTTCGTTTGCGTTGTTTTTATTTTGTAACTTGGTCTTTTCGCCGTTGGCTAGATTCGTTAAGTGAATTAGTAGCCAATTATATACATATCTATGTATGTATATAGGAGTATACCTTAATATGTATTCGTCAAGGGGACGAAATGCTCCCCTACCATGTTTGATGGATTTGGACATTCATTTCGTAGAAATACAAAGAAGATATCCGCAATGCCACCACTTGCAAATTACCTTTAATGAATCTTAAACATTTCCTTACTTGCTGGCAACTGACTGCATTATTTAAGGATGAGCAATTGAGTTACCAATTTAGAGGTCACTTGCGACATAATAGACTTTAATTATTTAGTAATTTGTTTTACATGTACTTTTAAATATTTTAGTAGTAGATACTGACTTTTTATGTAAAAAGCTTAACAGAACACTAGATTTTTTGTTGTATATCTTATATATACATATATATTTCTTCTTATAAAATTTCTTCATCATCGGCAAAAACTGCGAAGGATATAAATACATATCCCATATATGTATAAAAGGTTCACTCCATGTAAAGGAGCAGAACAACGTAAATTTTAAACTTCCATTATTATCCATATTTCAGTAGTAAGATAAAATTAATTTAATATATTAATACGCTAACATAAATTTTGTCACCGTTCGTTTGGCGATTCTACTGTACCAATTTCAAAACCATCAACACCATTGGAAAGTTTTTTTCTGTATTGTTACGGTTTCAAAATATGTATAGTTGTAGTTGCGATCTGTTCAATTTAAGCTGTTTTCGTATTTTTTGTACTTCGAATTTAAAATGATAACGATTAAGACAAAAAAGTTAAGGAAAAATTGGAGATAAAGATGGAAGTGAAAACAATGAGAATAAGGGTAACTGAAAGGATATGAAAATTTATTGAAATTTTTCGATAAGAATCGAAATAATTTCAGTCATAAAAATTAAGTAATCAAAAAAAAAAAAAAAGAAATTTATCGAAGTTTATAATTATCGAAATTTATCGAGAATAAATATTCAAATTGATCAGTGTTTATTGCGTTGTCGTAGATTATAGACACAAAAACTAAATTGTCGAAATTTATGGATAATAATCGAGCTTTAAAAATGCATGGGATTACAGAGATTTGTCAAGTTTATAAAACTTATCAAGTTATTGATATTTATTGAAATATCATTATTTTTCAAGTTGACAAAATTTATCGAGTTATAGCAGTGTATCGAGTTCTTTCATTTTATCGAGTTATCGATACTGTGGATTTATCGAATTAAACTTTTCAGAATTTTCAAAAAACAATATCGAGTTATCGAAATTTCACGGTTATATAAGTATGAATATCGAGAATCTAGCATTAAAAATATTAAAATTTGTTAAGTTACTAAAATTTATCAAGTTATCGATATTTATTTAATTATCACTACTTTTAGAGTTGATAAAATTTATCGATTTATCGAAATGTATCGAGTTCTTTCATTTTACTAAGTTATCGATATTTATTGATTTATCTAAAACTGACGATTTATCGTATCGAAGTTTTCGAATTTTCAACAACAATATACACTTGTCGAAATTTCAAGGTTATATAAATATGTATGTGTATCGAGTTACCACTACATATCGAACTTTATCATTTTACCGAAGTGTAACGAGTTGTCGAAATTAGTCGACAGCTTTCGAAAAATGTGAAGGTATCAACATCAACCGAGTTATCGAAATCTATAGAGGTATCCAAAGTTTATCGAGTTACCGATTTATATCAGGATATACACATTTCAGAGTTATCGAAATTTCTTGAGCCCTCAAAAAGCATAGTTATTGAAATATATGGAATTTATTCGAGTTATCGGGCTTGAACCCAGCGCTGCGGAGTGGAAGCGCGCACTGCTAACCACTACACCACAGCGACTGTGTACATATGTATATACGTATTCTCATAATCCCGAAAAAAAATATTAAAGCTCATCTTTTAAAAAACTTAAAAGCGGCAGCGCTTTAAGTTAGTTCCTTCCCTCAACCATTTTCATTTTAATCTTGCTATCTCACAAAAAATACTTCCTTTTTCTTCGCCCCAACATTGGCTTCACAAATTCTAAATGACATTTATGCATAAATTATGTTAATAATATAAATTCACTGTGGAAATCTATGAATATGAATGAATGTGCAAACAACTGAAGCCATGCACGTGAAGTGAAGCAAAAGGAATAAACGAAAGAATGAAGTGCAAGAAGCTGTTTGGCCAATATTGAAACTGACTTGCCAACGTCGAAGTCACAAGCGCCCATTGCAGTGCCCGGCAAGAAATTTCCTACGCATACACACTCGTACTACACACTTCAATGCACACACACGCGCGCATATCCACAGTAGCATCATTACCTACATTATTTTGGTTGTCATCACTGCTTATTTTCCACGCGCCATACAATTTTAATGAAAAGCCAGAGCCGTCGGCATAGCATCGCACGCGCATTATTACAAAAATAAAAAGTTGTAACTGTCGCCAGCACCCACTTTCTCTAAGCTTATGTATGTACATACTTCCGCCTCCTTCCTTCCTTCCTTCTTAAAAATGTCCTTTTTCAGTTCCATTCAAACACACAACCCCATTCATGATAAAAGTAATACTACTACATATTTGTGTACATGGAAAAAAATAATTCGAAAAAGAGAAATTTAAATCAACTACAAAAGCTAAAACAAGACCAAACTTGTTGTAAAGGAAGACCATTAAACAGGCGCTGAATGTCGGAATGAATATTTTATACTACATACACACGCATATAAATAAATATAATACATTTGGCGACATTGGAAAATTTACATAGAAAAATCGCAATAAAATATCCTGCGGGAAATTATACGCATACAATTATAATAATACTTAGCGTTTTTGGTAATTTTCATTTTTATTTCATCACCTCCATTCCTCAAATAAAATGAAATTCTATTTGAGTAAATTTAAATGATCTTTACTAACCGACTTCCAAAAAAGGAGGAGGTTATCAGTTCGTCGGATTTTTTTTTTTTTTTTGTGCATATGCTACCGCATAACTTTGGACCACATCAACCGATTTCGATAATTCTTTTTGCATCGAAATGGCAATGTCTCAGTGGTGGTCGCATCTGGTTTAGTTTGATTTTTGCTTATAAAAGTTACTTGCTATCTGAGAAGACGTCGAAGAATAATTTTCTAGAATATATCAATCCGGTAAGGACCTTCCAAATTTCCTCTTTGAGGAGTTTCTTGAAGGTCTTAAGTTTAATTTCGCTCAGATATTTACATTACCCATTTCTTCCACTTTTTCGGAACCTACTTAGGCCAGGACATTTAAACTTTAGTAGGAAATAAAATGGCAATACGAGATAAATTTTTATTGCTGCTACTTTCAGAGAATATTTTAGTATACTACTTTCAGAGAATATTTTAGTATAATCCTAGCTGATTTGAATATCCATAAAATTTTCGCACATTGCACATTAGGTCAAATGATACATTTGGCTGTGCGAAAGTCCAATTTCGTAAACGCAGTTTTACAATATTTTTTGTTGCCGTTCGATAGGCAATACTGCAAAATAATAAAAGTTTCACTTTGTTTTTGTAAAATAAAGAATACCGTTAAACGGCAATCAAACACTTTCAAAACGTTATTGAGACGTTCTTTGCGCAATAACTGTAGGTCGGTTTATTTCTTAAGATTCAAGTGTGTTTTTTTATAAAGTTCGAATAATTAAAGGAAATTCTTTTATGGAAAGCAAAAATATAAGCGACTACATATATGTATTCTATTTAAAAAAAAGTGCCTTTTTATCATTTGTTTGCAAATAAAACTGACTTATTTGCATAACCTCAAAAATTTTCGGATTTTTTCCCAATTATGATTTCATGTAAAACCTTCGGCAAAGAAAAGGGAAAAGGAAATGGATAAATTAAGATGTAGTGAGTAAATTTTATTTTACTTAAGCCGCCGTTTTCAAGAAAAACTGTTTTTTTCTAGGTTATCATGCTATTACAAATGGCGAGTTGTTTGAAGTTTGGCTGCATGGATGTTCGAAAAACGAAAAGCTTTCTTCGGTTGTCAACCATGTTGCAAAAAAGATTGGTGCTGATGATATTTGCGAAAGTTCCATGAAACTCTTAATAGAAAAAATGCGTATTTTTTGCAATTATTTATCAAATAAAAACGAAAATTATGGAAAACAATACGGAAACGATGCTAAAACATCGCGTTTCTTGCTGATGAAGTTCTTTTCGAAATCAAAAAGCCAACTGTGTCGGCCGGATTCTAAATTTCTCCAAAAATGTGCAGTTTTGTCCTCTCCTTCGCTTAAAATTGCTTAGCCTATTTTATCCGGCGGCAAGTGGCGCTATGCAACAACAGCAGATGTCAAAATTTGTCTGCATTTTAATGGTGGTCAATAATCCTTTTTAATGTTGATAAATATTGAAAATGGAAGTATGTGATAGCAAAGCAAAAAAAAAATAGCAGCCACAATTTGGATTACATTTCATCTCCTGTAGCATTAAGTATCATGACTATGTTACAAAGTCACTTGCGCCGATTCGAAAAGACAATTGATGAACAGCCTTCGCGAAAAGGCAAACCCATGAGAGAATCTACGGATTGCAATTTCAAAATTGTTTGCACAAGGTGAGTAGAGCTTTCTACATTCTTTTTTAACAAATTAGTTTCAAAAATATTCGTAACTGCCTCAGGAATCTTTCCTCAAGGTATATCTGCGAAGCATGTACATAGTAAATGATATATAAATAAAAAAACTTTTTTTTTTTTTCAGGAATTTCGATAATGCTCTAATGAACATACTTATTTTATTATGTAGCTCATTTTCAGGGAGAGGGTATGGTAAAAAAATAACTTATCTCAAAACCAAGCTAATTGGGCAATGTTTTCGAGAACTACCTAAACACTTATACTCATAATTTGAATACAAAAAGTCTCTTTTACAAAAGTCAAGTCATGTTTTCACTTTTAATTATCTGACTACACTTTTTTAACGCTTGCGATCCTTTTGCTTTAAAACAAGTAATTTTTAGCAAAAAAAAACCGACTTCAACTCTCATATAAAAAAAAAAATATATATATATATATATATATCATGATCCACTGATCGGATCTTAACCAGATTAGTATGGGACCACCTCTGAGATGCAAAAAGAGTTATCGAAATCGGTTGACGTGGTCCAAAGTTATGCGGTAACATACATAAAAAAAAAAAATATTCCGACGAACTGATAACCTCCTCCTTTTTTGGAAGTTGGCTAATAAAGCAGTATATTTTAGCTACTATTAATTTCGCACATAAAAGGTAATCATTTGACCTAATGTGCATTGTTACAAGTAGGCCAAGTCATACATTTATCAGCAGAATAAAGTTCAGTGAGAACCTGATGCTGTAGGTTAATGCAGTCACTATGTAATGTATGTAAGCGATGAGATGCTGTGACTCAGAACACTAAATCTAGATAAAACAAATAGCAGGAACACTTTTATGCTGTCAATTTAACTCACCTTGTGTACATGTACACTTAGGGCCCTATTCACACGTCAATAACAAAACTAAACCTAAGACTATTGTTTCAGCAACTAAATCTGGAACTTTGACAATATTATTTTTAAGTGCAGTAATTAAAACAATACATAGTCATTGGATTAGTTTTGCCGTTGCAGTGCGAATAGGGCCATTAGTCGGTGCGAAAGTCGTATGCTTCTCTTTTCATTTTGTCTGGTATAGAATAACTCTATCCATGACTGAATCATGAAAACTATCGATATGCATAGATATATTTTTATAAACAGTCTATCAACACTATTCAGACAGTGGAGACATTTCCATAAAACATTTCTTTTTCGTATTACCAGTCAGAGACAGTTGAAAAAAGTCAAAATTTGCTTCTTGTTTGTTTGCGTACTAATTATTCAAACAAAATAAGTATCTTTGAAAATTTTGTTTAATAAATTGTTTTAGCATTTGAAATGAATACAATCAACAAGACAACTGTGCGCATAGCTGTTGGGCTGGCGAGCACACTCTTCATCGGCTATTGCGTCTATTTCGACCGTAGGCGACGTGCTGATCCCGATTACAAGAAAAAAGTACGCGAACAGCGACGTCGCAATCGAAAAAATGCTGACCGAAATGGAATACCAAATTTGAGTGATCACGAAGCAATTGAGCGCTACTTCCTGCAGGAGATACAATGGGGTGAAACATTAATTGCGCGAGGTGAATTTGAGAATGGTGTGGGACATCTGGCCAATGCAATAATCGTATGCGGACAACCAGGGCGCCTGCTGGAAATGTTGCAGATGTCATTGCCGTCACAAGTGTTTGCCATGCTCATACTCAAGATGCAGGAATTGGGCAATCGTGCACAAGCGGAAATCAACGATGCACCCAAAATTGTTAAGGTTAAGTCCATTGAGAGTGCCGACAATTTGAATGAGATCAGTTGCGGTCAAAGTGCTTCGTAGCATGAAAGGAAATGAGTTTATATTTTGTATGCGAATGGAGTGGGGCGTGTATCTGTTTTGTATGAATTTTTAAATATTTCTAAAGCAAGTAAATTTTTAAGTGAAATCTTAAAGTAAGGAAGGAATTTTGCGGAAATTTATAAATATCCGTTTAAATGTGGAGACGCGTGTGAATTAGCTTTTTATGTTTGAATAAAATTGACAGTGATTACTTAAATGTTACAAAAATGTAATTAGTCTATACTAATATATATTTTGAAGGCCGTTTTTTTCTGTTTGCCCTTTTTTCTGTTCTGCTGTTAATTCGTTGGGAATACAGCGAGACGCAAGGGTTATTTATACATATACATATGTACATACGTGCTAATATTAACGTTAATGTTGATTCTTATGTTAAAAAAAAAAAAAAAACAAATATGTAAGTACAGTTCATGGATAAATAATGTAGGCAATTACATATGTATGTACAAGGAGCAATTAACATTGCTGTTAGCACTTACAAAAGGCGAATTCATATAAGGTGGTAGCGGTAGTACAAAAACAAAAACTACATTTGCATATTGTTTTCGCTTTCGGTACACAAATGTCAAATTTCAGATATTCTTCGCTCAAGGAGGAAGAGGGACAGAAAACTCCAACACTCTTACTTTCGCACTCACTCATAAGTAGTTTTGACATATGTTTGTATGTGTACGGAGGCGAATTAAAGCAGCTATCCTATAAAGAAACAGTGCAAATGCCATATACACTATTATTCGATAATCGTACCATTATCTACTTTAATCTATTAGAAAAATCTTTAGTTTTCATATATATCTTTTTTATTCCAGCGACGGTATGAATTCGCCTTGGCACTTACATTTCTATATGAATATTTTTGTACATTCATATGTATGTATATAATAACGCATAAAAACCCTGCTGTTATGTTTTTTGTACGAACTAAGTGAGTACAATATTAAAAGCAGCAACTCTTTCCATCTATGACATGGATTCTATGTATATCGCAAAATTCGTGAACGGCTGAACCGTTTTTTCGAGGAGGCTAACAAAAATCTCGATATACAAAAGGGGCGGGGAACCTCCCATACAAACCGAATTTTTCATACTGAGAAATGTTCATGGTAGAGTACTGGAAATGTTCATGGTAGAGTACTGGAACTTGTTATGGAGATATATGAAATCCATGGCATACTCTTGGATTAAAATTTGAGCTATTGGAAAACGGGGCGGGGCACCTTCCATACAAACCGAACCATATAAACCGAATTTTTCATAATAATAATCTTTGGAAGCGTTTATGTCGTCGTGGCACCGCCCAAACAAGTCGAATTTTTCTTATTGCATATCTCTAGAATTGTTCTTGGTAGAGTACTGGAACTTGGTGGGGAGATATATGAAATTAATCGCATAGTCACGTAGAAATTATGGATCTATTGGAAAAGGGGGCGAGCCACCTACCATACAAGCTAGATTTCATACTGCATATCTCTGGAAGTGTTCATGGTACAGTACTGGAACTTCGTATGGAGATATATGAAATCAATCCAATACTCAGAGAAAAATGGGCTCTTTGAAAAGAGGTAAAGAACGAACGGTAAGATCGGATATGACGAAAATTTTTCGCGTATTATGCATTCATATGTACATATTTACATAGATTACTAAATGATAAACAGATCCATATTAGCTGCAATCAACATATGTACGTATGTATTTATTTACATACAAACGCTGCGATTAGGTTATATATATTGCGCCATCTGTTCCCCAAAAGCAGAAGTACCTACACACACACATACTTTTTGTCTCCTTCTCTCACTTCCGGCGCATGCACGTGTTTGCAAAATGATGACAAAGTGCTTTTGTATGGAAAATCATTTATGCACATATATTTAAATAAAATAAACATGCTTAGAAGATATCTACCAAACAAAAGGAAAAAATTTGAGTTTTTGACTGAAGGCAACAAAAATAAAATCATTCGAGCGGTTGTCGAGCATTTTGGTCATGATTCAATTATTAAAGGTTTTGTAAGTAGCTTTTTTCTAAAAT
>NW_023458558.1:5464913-5468733 GCF_013731165.1 Rhagoletis pomonella
TAGACAAAAAGGGGCATAGGATTCCATACTTGTAAGTATATACGATGCTTCTAACCTTGTTTATTTTATTCAAATATATGGGCATAAATGATTTTCCGTACAAAAGCACTTCGGCATCATTTTGCAAAAACCTTGCATGCACTGGAAGTGAGAGAAGGAGACAAAATGTATGTGTGTAGGTACTTCTGCTTTTGAGGAACAGATGGCGCACTATATATTTATAACATAATCGCAGCGTTTGTATGTATATAAATACATACGTACATATGTTTATTGCAGCTAATATGAATCTCTTTTTATCTCGCTTTTATTAGCTCGGGATGTAACTATGTAATATTGATGCGCCTAAAATATTCAGCGATTTCCATTCTCAAGTTACATACCTGATGACAGTACGAATGGGAATTGCATTCAACTTTCATTTTAAAGTTTCCCGATGACAGTACGAATGGAAAATTTTAATAGCAAGTTTTTAGTTTTTTAAACTATAATTTTATTCTTTTAGTAATCTCTGTATGTACATATGAATGCATATTACGCGAAAAATTTTCGTCAGATCCGATCTTTACCGTTCGTTCTTTACCTCTTTTCAAAGAGCCCATTTTTCTCTATGAGTGTGGGATTGATTTCATATATCTCCATGAACACTTCCAGAGATATGCGGTATGAAATCTAGCTTGTATGGTAGGGTGTCACGACCCCTTTTCCAATAGCTCCGTATTTTCTCCACGACTATGCGATTAATTTTATATATCTCCACACCAAGTTCCAGTACTCTACCAAGAACAATTCTAGAGCTATGCAATAAGAAAAATTCGACTTGTATGGGAGGCGCCACGACGACAAACGCTTCCAAGGTTATTATTATGAAAAATTCGGTTTATATGAGAGGTTCCACGTCCCCCTTTCAAATAGTCCGAATATTTATTCATTAGTAAGCGACTGATTTCATATATGTATCTCCATACTCAGCTCCAGTGCTATAAAAAGTGAAAAATTCGTATTGTATGGGAGGTCCCACGCCCCTTGTACAATATATCCAATTTTTATCTAGAGTATTCGATTGATTGCATATATATAGTATCTCCATACCAAGTTTCAGAACTCTACCTTGCACATTTCCAGAGATATGGATTATGAAAAATTCGGTTTACACGGGAGGTTCCCCGCCCCTTTTGTATATCGAGATTTTGGTTAGATTGGAATTATAAAATCTACTATATTTTAAGACGTCCACCAAAATATTTCGGAAAAATATTAAGATTTAAGTGAGCTGGACCGATTTGAAAATACCTCCAAAAATGTTTTTTTTATGAATAAAAATAGTTTCTTAAAGATTTTTTTTTAATAAATCCCCTCAAATGACAAAACGATTTAAGCTTAAAATATTTGCATAAAAATATTTAAAAAAAATGAAAAAAATTTTTAACGGAATCGTAATGATGAGATTTTTGATGCCGTTTTTTAACTTTTTTCAAATATTGGTATAAGAAAAACTTGGATAACTGAACCTAAACTCTACCGATTTAGACTTAAGAGGTGTCATTGGAAGGGTATTTTCTCACCCTTTTCATTTATTTGCTAACAAACTTATTCAAAGGATGGAAGAGAAAGGTAGGAGAAGCGAACCTCATTCAAAGTTGAATTAAGATGTTTTGGTATTCGAAAAAAAATATGAGACACGAATGACGTTTCTTTTGGCCAGAAATGAAAACGGTGTGAAAATACCTTTCTACTGAGATCCCATAAGTCTAAATCAGAACAGTTTTGGCCCAGTTATTCAAGTTTTTCGTAAATCAATCTTTGAAAAAAGTAAAAAAACAGCATCAAAAATATCATTCTTACGATTCCGTTGAAAATATTTTTAAATATTTTTATGCAGATTTTTTAAGCTTATTCTAATTTGTCATCTGAGGGGACTTTTTTCAAAAAGTTCTTTAAGAAACTATTTTTATTCATAAAAAGCTTAATTTGTGGAAGTAATTTTAAATCGGTCCAGCTCGCTTAAATCTTAATATTTTTCCGAAATATTTTAGTGGACGTCTTAAAATATAATACGTTTTGTAATCCCGATGGAAAAACCGCAACTTTTTTTTGGTGATGCAGTCTAATGTACATAAATATTCATATACAAATGTGAGTGCCAAGGCGAATTCATACCGTCGCTGGAATAATGAAGTAGTGAAACATGAAAAGTATAGTTTTGAGAAAAACAAATTTGAAGTTTTTATGATCCAATCGACCAAATCTAAACTGTAAAGTACGCGCTTGTTATTCAAAAATTCATATTTGAAATAAACCACGCTTCTTATTAAATCCTTCACTGTTAATTCAGAAAAAAATGACTTAGAAATGCCATTTGAGCCCATTTTTCTGAAAGCATCTGCTTATACACTATTTTATCTTTGAACATTTTTATATGAAATCATTCTACACTATTTTATAGTGGTTGCAAACTCATAAAAATTAATGGGTTTATGTCGATATTACACAATTTTATTATTCACATTTTGAAACTGCCTGTGAAAGTTGGCAGTAATATAATGAAGTAAAATTCGCTAATGTTATTTTAATATTAAAAGAATTTTTTCGGAATTTTCTTAATAATGGACCATTAAAAATTAAAATTTTGTTTTTCGCGAATAAGTGCGTGATCCAAAAAGATATTTAAGAAAACTGAAGATTTTTCTAATAGATTAAAGGATTCTCTATACAGTGGTACGATTATCGAATAATAGTGTATATGGCATTTACACTGTTTCTTTATTCCAGCGACGATATAAGGTGGTGTTGCTAGGATAGCTGCTTTAATTCGCCTTCGTACACATACATACATATGTCAAAACTACTTATGAGTGAGTGCGAAAGTAAGAGTGTTGGAGTTTTCTGTTCCTCTTCCTCCTTGAGCGAAGAATAGCTGAAATTTGGCATTTGTGTACCGAAAGCGAAAACAAAATACAAATGTAGTTTTTGTTTTTGTACTACCGCTACCACCCTATATGCATTCGCCTTTTGTAAGTGCTAACAGCAATGTTAATTGCTCATTGTACATACATATGTAATTGCCTACATTATTTATCCATGAACTGTACTTACATATTTGTTTTTTTTTTTTAACATAAGAATCAACATTAACGTTAATATTAGCACGTATGTACATACATATGTATATGTATAAATAACCCTTGCGTCACGCTGTATTCCGTACGAATTAACAGCAGAACAGAAAAAAGGGCGAGCAGAAAAAAACGGCTTTCAAAATATATATTAGTACAGATTAATTACATTTTTGTAACATTTAAGTAATCACTGTCAATTTTATTCAAACATAAAAAGCTAATTCACACGCGTCTCCACATTTAAACGGATATTTATAAATTTCCGCAAAATTCCTTCCTTACTTTAAGATTTCACTTAAAAATTTACTTGCTTTAGAAATATTTAAAAATTCATACAAAACAGATACACGCACCACTCCATTCGCATACAAAATATAAACTCATTTCCTTTCATGCTACGAAGCACTTTGACCGCAACTGATCTCATTCAAATTGTCGGCACTCTCAATTGACTTAACCTTAACAATTTTGGGTGCATCGTTGATATCCGCTTGTGCACGATTGCCCAATTCCTGCATCTTGAGTATGAGCATGGCAAACACTTGTGACGGCAATGACATCTGCAACATTTCCAGCAGGCGCCCTGGTTGTCCGCATACGATTATTGCATTGGCCAGATGTCCCACACCATTCTCAAATTCACCTCGCGCAATCAATGTTTCACCCCATTGTATCTCCTGCAGGAAGTAGCGCTCAATTGC
>NW_023458558.1:5468833-5475635 GCF_013731165.1 Rhagoletis pomonella
GGGCCTTTATTCGTGCTCTTACGCTGACAGATGTGAAGTGTTTGCAAAGCGTGGCTCATTTTGAGTGATTTTAGGGAGGCGATTTGTATTTAGTTTTTTTTTAGATAATAATGGTATACTTAAGAACTACTAGTTTTAGGAGACACATATACTTTTTAGAAATGAAACAAATTCATTTGCTAAGTCTCAAGCACAAGAAACATATTGAAATGATAATAAAGGCATTCGCTTTTGGCGCTTACAGCAATGCTTGTTGTTGTTGCGGCGGCACTACTAACAGCGCGGTTACCCACGAACGTGTACGTGGCGTAGCGTAGAAGTATGTAGAAAGATATCAAGTTTGATGTTGATAGAAATAGAGAGAAGCAACGTCTACGTCACGGTCATGCGGTGGTGGGTTTTTGTTAACACGCAGATCTCATAAGATAGATCGCTTCAGCTGATATGTTCTGCGTTTTTACGTCGGTGCGTAACTGTGCTTTTAGTCCTGTCTAATTCGGTCAGTCTGTCTGTCAATCGTTGACGCAAGTACAACTGAAGTTAGGACCAGGAAACGTGCTGTTTCAAGGGGGTGAGGCCTAAAGTACCAGGTGTTATAGCTGAGTGGATTTAAGGGGCCTAGGACATTAGGGAACTATTTAGATTAGCCGTCGTCAGTTGGACTCATAAAGTTTTGAACGGTAAGCCTAAACAGATCTGGGCAATATGAGTACTTAGTAGAAAATTTTGAGCTAGCCCCTCCTCATCATTCTCCATGAAACTGATTGAACTGTGATTTTTAGTCGCTCCGCGTTATTTCCGATTGGACGATGATTTTTTAGACAGCACAAACAGCCGCCTAGATCTTTATCCACATACCCTGCAATTACGTTTTCACTAATTTTCGTCCAACGTTAGCTGATAATGGTTGACCTGCACATGAGGAGAGGGATTTCTCGAGATCGCCTATTAAGAGCTCAAAACGCTTATTGTAAGGAAAGAAAGCGGTAGAAACAGCCATGCAAGGAAGGTCGGTAGGTCGCCCCGCCTTCCACCATATCGATGAGGCTTTTGATTGTTAAAAATATCCTGCCGGAAGCAATTGTTAAGTGCTTAGATAAGCTTGGAATGGAAGTCAGCCTCATTCGGCTTATACAAAACTTGCCTCGTGACAGAACTGTCATAGCAGCGCTTATTTACATTGCAGGCATCTTCTCACCAAAAAAGGAGCCATTATTGAAGGAGTAAATATCATACTATTCAAAAAAAAAAATGCTCGCTAGGCACAAGGGCTCAATGCAATTTTAGATTTTTCAGCTTTCAAGCAGAGCGATTATGGAGACAATAAAACAGTATTTCAGCAAAAAAAAAAGAAACGTATAACTCTAATCATAAACAATGTATCTTCACACCTTGTCAATATGTGCATGAAAGTGTGTTTTAAAAAATATGTATCTAACTTTAGCTTTATTTTTTTTTTTTTAAATAGGTCTTTATATTCAGTCAGTGTGCGGCAACAAGTCAGACAAAAAACTGATCAAGCAATTAAGTTTTATTGTTTTGCATATCTTCCCTGCTATTTTTTTCTTCTTTTTTTTTTTGGTCGACGCAGTTGTTTACAAACAAATTCCGCTCATCTGATTTTTATGTCTGTCGGTTATTTGAACATTTTCGCAAACGAAGCGCTGTTTTTCAGATCACACATGTTTTCGAATGCATTTATATTTGTTATTTGCTTATAGTATGTTTGCAGAGGCGCCTTTGCGCGCTTTTGTATTAAAGGCTTTAGCTCTGTTACTCACCTTCCAGCCGGCACTGCTATTCGAATCGCCTTTATCCTTAAAATATGGCACATTCTGCACCATCCATTCGTAGATTTGACTAAGCGTTAGCCGTTTGTCGGTCGCCGAACCAATGGCGTGCGTTATCAAATCCGCATACGACAAATTGCCCCACGCATTGCGACGCGATGAATTTTTTTTCGCTGTACTCATATTTTGTACGGCCTGTTGCGAATCTGAAAATCAACGATTTGTTTTTAATAACCATTTTAAAAAGGTAGTAAATATTTGGCAAGAGATGCAAGCATGTTTTTTGTTTACACTTGCACATACATATATGCATACATATGTATTTATGTATGTAATTGTTTACATTGTCATATTTTTGTGTATAGTTTTTTATACTCAATACTAGTATGTTGCTTATATTATATTTCAGGAAATTATTTTTTAATGGTAGGGGCTTGTTTTAACTGTGCCAGTTTCAATGGCGTTTGTCGTCAAATGCCAGATAACTGTGTTGACCAAATATTGTACTTGAAAACAAGTAATTTTTAAAGCCCTGTATGCAGCTCTCAAGAAAACGGTCAAGAAAAAATTGCCATTATTTCGCGTGTGTGTCCAAGGAATTTTGACATATTTGATACTTCACAGCCTGTTGCCTCACTCTTTCCTCAAGAAATAATGGAACGGGCATATATTTCTGTTGCAAACCTGGGTTGCCTTGTGCTCTTTTTTCACAAAAAACTTTAGAAACCCGTAGTAGAAAGCGTAGCAAATTTCTTAAGAACTGCGTACTGCCTTAAGGAAATTTGACTCAAGAAAATTTCTTAGCCATTTCTTGTACGTCATTTTATATGGAGTTTTTGCTTTTCTTGAGAGCTGCATACAGGCCTTAAGAAGAAAAAAGTACAACCGACTTCAACGTGCGTATAAAAAGTAAGGAGTACGGTTTATTTCTTCATGTCTAAGAGATCGGAACAACAACGAAATTGATTGGTCGCCACACTTGAAGTGCCACCAACCCGATAAAAAGGGATCACCGAAAACGATTCCAGTGGACCAAGGTTATTCAGTATCTTACATAAAAAGAGAATATATTCGAATGGATGAAGTGTTATATGTATCATGTTGGGCAACACATTCACAAAGAATGTGTTCTGGCTTTTCTTCGTTCAGGTGCACAGAAAAAACAGACGCTCGTGTCCGAAAGGTTAATTTTACTGAGGAGATTACGCAGGCAACAACAATGTCCCATAAATTTATAAGCTTTCTTGAAACTTCTTGTAATGGCCCCCTAAGCTTGTCTTTGCTTTGAGCTTTCACTTCAGTACCCGTGCAGTTTTTTGTCTACCTACTTTTTTATAACAACCCTTGTGTGTGCTTTTATGTGCACACAAAAGGGTTCCGGCCCATGGAATACGGGATAGCTCCGCGTTTCGCTTGGCGGTCCGATCACCAGATCGTAAGCTTTAGCCAGACTGATTCGTCACGTATTCTGTTGTAGCACTATGGTCAAAGCCGCGGTTTCTATGTCAAATGGGTAATGAGTATGTATATTTGTAGTAGGGTGGTCCAAATAAAGCAAAGTCGGAATTTTAATGCTCACACCCCCTAGGATTGTATATCGATTTTTGTTTTATCAAAAAATATTGTGAGATCGCTTAAAAAAATTAAACTCTGTTTCTCTTCATTTATTTAACCATTTTTTAATATTAACTATTTTTTATGGGTACCCCGAAAACCCCAAAAGAAAGCAATAGTACTTTCAAAATTGTACTTAAGCAATTACGTATTATACTTTGAAGTCTCCTGACGAGAAACAGAGTCTGCAAAGATTCTATACCATTTCTACGAAAAAGTTATTTTTATATAAAATAAATGGGTAATATTTTTCGATTAAAAAATACTATGTAGAATAAATCTGGGAATTGATAGTGTTCTGGGCACAGAGAGTTATTTAATACGTTATCTGAACAATACCCCTTGTGTTTGGTCCCTAATGAAGAACAGATGCTTTGAGTATCTTAAGGAAGAAAGTACGGAGCTTTACTACATGGGAGCAATGGATAGATTCAGACACTATTTTTGGGAGCTTGATAAAGACTTTCTACATATATTGACGGCTCAAGACGGACAACCACAATTCCGTTTCATTCCATCCCATTAATGTACGGTGGCGAGGGCGTAGAAGGGCAACAGACATTTTGGCAAATTTTGGCTAATTTTCTTTGTCTAAAAAATGTTTATTCTTTTTTTATGGAAATACATGTAGCTTACTACCTAAAAAAAAACATGTAAATTAATATTTCAAACTTTGTAAATCAAAATGTTTATGTTTTTAATAAAATGTATTAGAATTTTTTGAGTATGCAGTTTTATTGGCCATTAGATTTGAGTATAACATAATGCAAGTAGCAGGACTTACCGTTGATGTTTGGCAATTTTTTTCACGCATTTTCTTCTATACAAATGGAAGAAGCGAGCAACACCTTCCACAAAAAAGGTTTCCAAAAAATCAAGAGTAAGTCCTAGATACTTAAAAGTTGCACCTTGTTATAGTAAAATTGAATAAGCTACAAAAGTGAATGCACTCAGATCGTTTCTATTTTGATCAAATCTTTTAAAATTTTGCAAATTTTTCTACAAAGTTTGAAATTTCGACTTACATGGTTTTTTGTTTGATAACAAGACTACACTTTCAAAAAAACGTTAATAATAATAAGCGTTTAATTAACGTAGGGAAAATAGCAAAAGAATGCTGCAATATCTCTTCCCCATTTATATTTTCGCCACTGTATGTCGAGGGCTTACATACGAATATATTTTAAATTATGTATTTTTTTTTCTCACCTCCACCCGCCAGCTGCTGATTACTCGCCTTCGTGCTATCCAAATCGTCTGACGGCTCCACAAAGTTCTCTGGCCGCGGACATGGCCAAGTATTCGATCTGGCACGAGTCTGCGGCTCAAAACCACCATCGCCCTGTAGTTCGCTGACTAGATCCATGTGCAGGGGAATATCTGTAGGCGGTGGTGTGGGCCAATCGTGCACGAAGCCCTCCATTATTGTAAACGGATCGTTTATGATGTGCAGTTTTGCTGTATTTATATAGGTGGTCGGATAGAAAATTGTTTGCGCAATTTTGGCGGATGCGTATAAGCTGGCGTTGTTTCTTTTTTCAAAATTTCTTAAGAGCGTTGCAGTACTGAAAAGCGAAAAAACAAATATTTTTAAAATTATTATTGGTTGTGGGAGGGTATGTTAAAAATAAAATATTTATTATATTTTATACGAGTAATGATTTATAAAAATAGTTCATATAAATTGAATACCAAAAAGCCTTAAAATCCGAGTAATTACTCAGAAATAAAACTTAATACATACTTAACATATGACCTCATTCGCAGAAGTGTAAATATGTGACTTTTGCATATTTTTTATTTGATATTTGTCTAAAAACTAATATAATTAAATTTTACGAATTTAAACTGATTATAATAGCACCATCCTCTATAATATATAGTCTCTATATGTATATACATACATTTATAAGCGTACGTAGAATATATTTTATTAATGTCATGGAAAATTTTTCGACAAGATTCAGATGATAAATGCAACGTAAATTTTAAAATCCGTAGTTGTTAAAACAACAACTAGTGATATGATCTATAAATAGCAAAGTAGGCATGCATGCATACATACTCTACTGTATGTGTATCAACAAAGAACTATATATGTACAATATTTGTTTGACCACTATAGACTATAGTAATTCGTATGGCAAAGCGGTGGATCAGGCCGCGGCATCGTCGCTAAAGCAGGGATCACAAAATTTGTACATATACACATGTGTTGTCTAGAGAATTTTGTCGAGAATTAGTTCAGCTCAATAACAATTTTCTAAACAATATTTCACTGTAACTGTGAAAATGTACAAATGTACAACACGTGTGATCCCTGCTTAAGAGCGATAAGGAACATAGATACCGATATTTTTCTACTCAATTAAATTTTAATCTAATCTTTTAATGATGTACAATTAGCAGATTAGTTTATTAAATTTTCGTTATTTCGAATGGCTAAAAGTTTAAAAAAGTTCCTAACGGCTGTTCTAATAATAATTTTAAGTTCACGCGGTGTGGCCACCAAAATAACAGATTGTATGAAGCTAATTGTTCTCAATTTCCCAAAAACTTTATTTTTAAAACAAGGTGTTAGTACAAAAGCAAAAACTTACATGTATTTTGTTTTTTCTTTCGGTACACAAATATCAAATTGCAGCTATTCTTCGCTCAAGTAAGAATAGGGAAAGAAAATTTTAACACTCTCACTTTTTCGCTTACTCATAAGAATCAAATCAGCTGGTCTAGCAACACCGCCTTGTATAAATTCGTCTTGATCTTCATACAAACTAGTACTGTGCAATTTTCGAATTAAAACTTCTTTAGAATTAAAACTGTTTGCATTTTTATTGACACTGAATTAAAGGAATGAATGTGATGCAGCGGATAAGATTTAGATTTCGATTAGTACAAGAAGAGAAAGGTTAAGATGAATATGTAGACGAAGGAAAGAATAAAGGCTAAGTGAAAATAAAGATATTTTAAGACAAAAGGCAAATATTCAGGTAACTTTAAATACATAATTGGGGTATACACAACGGTGTCGTAAGTGTCGTATTGTCGTGAAATTTAAACGCCTAAAAAATATATTAAGGGGGTTCGTAAAGTATCACCAAAGTCATATTTTGCGTTTTCGTAGTGTTAAAGAATAGTTTGTTTTGGTTTCAAGTTCTCTAAATATTTATTTGAGCTTTTAAAGTTTACGACATACCACAATACAACACTTACGACACCGTTGTGAGTCCCTCAAATATAAAGACAAAGGGTGAAGGGCAATATGTATATAGATGCAGGAGTTAATAACGAAAAGGATAAGAAAAAATATGTGGATAAATATAAAGAATAAAAGATTAATATAAAAAAAATGATAGAGATAGAGATAGAGATAGAGATAGAGATAGAGATAGAGATAG
>NW_023458558.1:5475735-5504919 GCF_013731165.1 Rhagoletis pomonella
AGATAGAGATAGAGATAGAGATAGAGATAGAGATAGAGATAGAGATAAAGATAGAGATAGAGATAGAGATAGAGATAGAGATAGAGTTAGAGATAGAGATAGAGATAAAGGAAAAAAGATTAAAATAAGACTCGAGATTAAGATGTGTTATGTTTCTCACTTTATCTCAACTCAACTCATATGAACTAACCTCATCTCACCTCACTTCCCTTCAACTCAACTAAATTCAACTCATCTCCCCTCATCTCACGTCACTTCAACTTAACTTACCCCAACGTACCTTTTCCCACTACAACTCACCTCACCTCAAATAACTTTAACTAACATCACTTCAGTCTACTTCACCTCGTTTCACTTCACCTCTCCCCAACACACCTTAACGTACCTCCAGTGAAAAACCCTAACTCACCTCACATCAACTCAACTCAGCTAAGCTCAACGAAACAAATTAAAAATTAATCTTATTTCTGTATTGATCAGCAATTCAAATAATAAATAAAATAGAGTTCTTGACTTGTGATTTGATCAATATAAATTCACTCAACTCAGTGTTACGTGATCTTATCTTATTTTATAAGTTAATAAATCGAAGCATACAACTATCAGAATTAAAGAACGATTAATAAATTATTCAAGAGAAGTTTCACTTCCGTAGCGCGGCCCAAACTTACTACTTTTTTTTTCTTCTCTCTCTATGTCCTTTTCAGTTCATACACTCTATGTGGAAAAACGTTTGAAGAGTCAGGTCCATTTGAAGTATAATAGGGACCAAAAAGACACGGTTTGAGCCAAGTTGGCAGACCTGGTCACTCGACTGTGGAATAGAAGCAAGAGAGGGGAAATAAGATATCTATGTGTCAAGTGAATTCTAATCGAGAACAGCTAAAGATGTGTAGTGCAATAAACTGCAATTTCAAACGGCTAAAAATCCCCCTTTTTTTGTTTGTTTGGTGATGGATTTTTCACTTTTTTCCATATAAGCATGGAATTCTTATGAAAAATGCTGGAGACCGTTCCCAACGAAATTTCAAAAAATCAACGCCAGTTTTTGTAAATTGCACTTGTTATATAAAAAAAACTCAAACGCAGTCTCTCTAAAGTTAATACAATGTGTTTTGCATTGCACTCTTGTTTTGGAAATTTGGTATATATTTTATTGCTAAATGGGGGGGAAATAGATAATCAACTTTCCATTAAAAAGAATAACACCTTTTTTGTCATTATTCTTCTTATATGGCACCTCAGAATTAAGGATAGTTGGCAGCCCTGGTCACTGTATATGCAAAAATTATCACAAAAAGAACCTGTACCTAAATGAGTACCATTCGTTGATAACGATCAGTGGAAAAATTCATTTGATTGAACAGTTCTTGGCGTTCAGATATGAAATGCCAAATTTTTGTCTATTTACACTTAAAATTATGAATCAGCATTTTCGCAGTGTGGAAGATGGTTCAACAAACTCCCCAAAAATTTACTTTCTCTGAACTCATTAACGTCATACGAATTGTACGCTTTCTTTCACGGAACTATTGCTCTGTGCATCGACGTCTCTTTGTCTGGTACTCAATGACAATTAACAAAATTGATAACTTGAGGTCAAACATTATATGCGCTTATCTCAATTACTCATTACCATTGGAAAAATGCAAAGGAAACAATTATGTATTCACTCGTTTCTAGGTAGGCTGATGAACTGAGAATTTGCTTCCTTTATTATTTCTGCGATTTACATACTACATATTTTTAACGCAGTCCATATAAAAAAAAAAAAATTCACTGATCCATATATGTAGTATGTATATATATTAGGGGGCCCCTCAATTTCCTTCCTTTTTCTTAAAAATATTATTGCCTATTTTTATAGATTTTCAAAAGTTACTTAGAGGTCGCGACTTGTCATTTTAGGTCAGAAAGTACGGTTTTGTAGATTTTTAAGTTTTTGAATGACTAGTTTTCATTCAATTTTAAAGATCGAACATGTTGAGAAGAAAGGATTTATAGGCCTTTAAAACGATGTATAATTATCTATTGTCAGACTTGGATTAATGGGAGTTTTCATTGGGCAAATAAAAAAAAGGCGACGTTCCTTAAATATGGCCTTGAATTTATATATGTGTATTAGGGATGTTAATTTTTTCGATTTTTACAATCCCGGGATTTTCGGCATGTCGTTGGTTCAGTCCCGGGATCCCTAATTTGTTTTTTCATCAGAGGGGATCTTTTCAAAAAAAATCTTTAAGAAACTATTTTTATTCATAAAAAACTCCAACTTTGAAGGTATTTTCAAATCGGCCCAGCTCACTTAAATCTTAATATTTTTATATCCGAGCGCACCTGTACACAAAGGTATATTAATTTTGTTCACATAACGGTTGTTTGTAACAGCCAAAACGAATCGAGATAGACATAGACAAATGTACACATAAATGATCAGAATGAAAAGAGAAATCGATTAAGTCATGTCTGTCCGTCCGTCTGTCCGTCTGTCCGTCCGTCCGTGTACACGATAACTCGAGCAAAAATTGGATATCTCAACGAAACTTGGTATGTAGGTTTCCCTTAATCCAAGGTAGGTTGGTATTGAAAATGGGCCAAATCGGACTGTGACCACGCCCACTTCCCATATAACGGTAATTTTCAGAAATACGAAAACTGCGATATTTTAGTAACTACTGGAGATTATTCACTCAAAACTGATATTTACAATAAGTTTTAGACGAAAAATAAGAATATTATAATTTTTTGGAAAATGGGCGTAGCCATGTGTATATCTTGGTAACCGCTTTACTAAATTCTACCAAACTTGGCACAGTTGTTGGGCTTCGCACATCATACCAAATAGCCGAAAATTTTTAAAATCGGACAATAACCACGCCCACATCCCATATAACGGTAATTTAGAGAAATACAAAATCTGCGATAAATGAGTAAATATCGAAGCTAATTTATTCAAAATTGATGCTTACAACAATTCTTAACCAAGAAATATGTTTGTGATAAAATTTTGGAAAATGGGCGTGGCACCGCCCACTTATGATCACATATATGTATATCGTTAACCGTTTTAGCTATTTGTACCAAACTCGGTATGTTTATTGTGCTTGCAACATAGAAGCAAAGCGTTATTGAAATCGGACTAAAATTGAGGCCGCTTTTCATATAACGGTAAATTTCAGAACTGCTTGAAACTTCAATATTTCGAAATATAAGGACTCTAATTTACTCAAAATTGAAACGACCCAGCTTACCATGTAGCGGTAGGTTTCGGAAAGGTGAAAAACATATATTTAATACTTGCGCCGGGTATTTAATGTTCGGCTCCGCCCGAACTTAGACTTTCTTACTTGTTTCGAAATATTTTGGTGGACGTCGTAAAATATAATAGATTTTACAATTCCAATGGAAAAACAGTACCGATTTTTTTTTTTTGTATGAGGAGTGATGCAGTTTAATATGTATATACCCTGCTAGCATTTATCGCGGAAGTGGCGAAAAAGTAACTTCAAGAAGGTAAATTTCATCGCGGAAGTTATCGCTTTCTCATCTTTTTACTATCCTCCTTCGGGAAAAACTGTTCCCCGTAAGCGTTACGTCCACACTGACACACATGCGACACTACAGGAAGTGACTTCTTAGTGTCGTCTGGAAGAGACAAAAGCGGTACACCCAAACATACTCGCATACGACGCTTCCGAAAGTAACTTCTTAGTGTCGTCTGGGAGACAGATTTAATTAATGTAAAAAACTGCAAATATATTTGCTTAATTTTTTTAACTTTTATTAATATTAAAAACAACAAAAACATTTTGTTTAAATTATTCAGTTAAGTATAATTTGGTAACATTATTTCGTTAAGTATAGGAGTTAAGGAACTAATTGGAGAGGCGTGTATTTTCATTTGAATGTTTCCATTTGAGCACTCAATCCCTGGCGTGTAAGAAATGTTGTTGCACAATTTTATTTATTTGAAAATCTGTCGAATTTTGGAACTTGGATTGACAAACATCTGAGAAAAATAAGAAAATGAATCTCAGTTAATATAAGCATTTCTAATTACATACATATATTATTTTAAACCTTTTATGATGGAAAAAACTGCAAAGTTTTGTATGCTTGGCTTCTCCGATGTCCCACGCCAAGTTAAATTAATCGCCAACTTATAAGACACAATTTGCTTTAACGCTAAACGGACTTATAATCGCCAACGTGCTGTACCGCTTTCAATATGTATGTGACTATTTATTTATTTATATCAGGGTACGAAAATAAACTGTACAAAACAATTCCCATTTGCTCATCGATCATCATATCATTTGTGGTTTTGTACAGTTTTGTAAATAGTCAGAAACAAATTGGAAGATTCACTGTCATTTTCCCCAACGAGAAACGTTTGCTTTTCGTTTGTGACAATTGTACCATAGGGTACGTTTTATATGTATGCAAACGTTTCAATTACGTGAAAAATAATTTTTTCTGTAAATTTTCATATCCAATTCAATTAAAAAACATTTCTATCTTTTTATTCATTGCAGCCATTCGTTTTGTATTTGTTTATTGCATATATGTACATACATAAAAATATTTTCCCTGCACGATTCATTTCGTTTGTTGTTTCGTCTGTAACTACTAAACTACTGTAGTGACCTATCGCCAAAGTGAACTCAGCCGTTTTGTTTCGTATTGTACCGAACTGTTAAAGTAATAAACGAAACGAAATAGTAACGTACAATATAGTTTATTTTCGTACACTGATTTATATAACATCAAATTTCTGAGTTGAAGAATTTAAGAGCATTGTCTGCTAAATGTATGTAACTATTGTAATAAAAAAATTTTTGTGCTGAATTTTTTTTTTGATTTTTATTTCGCCGTTAACTAGACAAACCAGAAATTGTCTTCTTTTTGCACGATAAGAAGTTAAGAACGCGATAGTAGTGCATTTTGGTTTTGTAAAATATGGACCATCTTTCATCTAACGTTTAGAAGTGCCTCAGACGTTACTTCTTTGGTATAGACGAGAAAACGATCTTCTAAATGCTGGCAGGGTATGATAGTTCTGATATATGTAGTTCGGAACTAGAGCTTTGTCAGACTGTCTCTAAATTTTACTGCGGGATACTAGGAAGCACTAGCAGAGTACGTGCGCGTGCGTATGTGTTTGTACAGAAGAGAGCAAAGCGCTGCTCAGTCAGGAGAACGAAGAGCACGGTTGCCAGATGTGGAATTGCGTTGTTAAAAAATCTTGGAATTTGGAATTTATTGCAAACTTAATTTCATTACGAATATATACATATAAAGTACTTATTCACATACATATCGTCATCTGAAATGCAAATATACGTAACCAACATCGTAAATGAAATGAAAAAGTTGTGACCAATATTTGATTTTTTTTTTCATCAAATGATGAGGGGAGTTATAATTCTATGAAATCCGTCATAGAAATCAAAAAGTGAATTTTGAATTTTTTATTAGTTATGACTGCATTTCAACGATAATGTTTGTTACACCTTTTTGCATTTCAGGTGACCATATGTATGTATCTTAGGTTTTTGTTTTGCAGTACTATAAGTTAAAATGATATTTTTGTGGAGACAATTGCACCCAATGTATAACTAAATATACTCACAAAAAAGAATTATAGATACATAGGTAGCATGCATGTAAATACTTTTAGGTATATACGTAGCTTTGCGGCATTCTGTTTGTTGTAAAGTTCCATTCATGCTTACCTACAGCCACATAATCTTTGTTAACCTTTAGTGTTAAGAAATAAATCAAAATATGTACATATAAATGTATGCTTATGTATGACGAAAAATCGGTATGAAGATGTGGTATACTTTTCTGAATACATATATAAAAAATGTTTTCATACATATTTGTATGCATGTACGTACATATGTATGTATGTTGTTGCATTTTTTCACATAATCCGAATTGCTACGAACGGTGTATTCAAAGTGCATGCTATGAACAATCTGATATATGTAAGCGGTGCGCTACCTTTGCTATATTAATTAAAATACTGCATCATAGCTACATTAATTTCAAAAATACGTTACCTCAAATAATGAAAGAAATTCGTTCCAGGCAATATCTACTATTGAAAATGGAGGATTTTTTCAGAATATTAAGAGAATCGGCTTTTACAGAGAGTTGGCATCACTGTTGTGTACTCATCCATACTTGCTATTGTATACACTCTCATTTTCAGCTTACGCTGCAGTGCAACCAGATGATCACAAAAAGCGAGGCTAAATTTGTTTTAGAAAAAGGTTATAAAAAGCTCTACCGCGTGAAAAATAAAGTTAGCAAAATCTAAACTCAACAGATCGCTAAGTTTTTAAAAGTTCTGCTAATTTCTGAGTAATGAAATACATACAAAATACATGCAAAGTACATAAAAAATTACAGTTTGAAGTTTATGCGAAGTTGTGCGAAGTTATGCGAAGTATGCGTAATCAGAACATAATAAATTTTTTTTAAATTTCCGTCTATAATCTTTCAGAACTTAAATTGCAATCGCATCAAAAGTGAAAATAAATTGCTGACGTTTTGTATCTGCACAAAGAAAAAACAGTGTTGCCCTACAAAACAACCAAACTATGAAGCGGCCTGAAACTTGCACTGACGAACTGGTGAGTAGTTTAAATTTAGTTTAAATTTAAACCGAGTTTAAACCAGCACTAAAAAACTGGCTCTAAGGAGTCGCCTCATGTGAGAAAAGGCAGCAAAATTACTTTTTTTGAAATATAATATTCCCGTTTTGAAGTTTGACTACTAAATTAAAATACTGTTTAGCACTCGTTCAATGTTCTAATAATTTACAAAAAATTTAAGTAATAAAAACGATGACTTATGACTGATAGAATACAACGTTGCGCAAAGAGAAGGCGAGCAAGAGCGAATGCCGAACAAAGGAATTTGCCTTCTTTCAACTTGAATAAATGCATTTTCAAACAAAAGTTCGTACGTTGTATGTACTTAATGCCTTGGTTTTAATGCACGTGGCAACTCGTTACAAATCGCTGCGAAATCGTAAGGATCTATTGATTTTATATTCTTCCGTTTAACGCTACGTTTACGAGCATTATAAACATTTGCGTTTGTCAAACATATTTACAAAAGGTAAGAGATGTTCACTCCGTTCAGTTACTTCAATTATAACCCGGTCTTAAGGATGCTATCAGGTTTAATTTCTAAGCAAAGCTATGTATGTATGTAACTCGCCTAATGCTTTGCTGTGCCGTACACATACATACATACATATGTTTACACATTAAATTTCGTGAGTACCTGGTACTCACACCTTTTTTAAGAAGTTCCACTTCTATCACGTGTACAATGCTGCTAGCGCCTTTTCTTTTAACTTAATATCAGCCAAGTTTGTCACATTTCAAAAACGTAAGAAAAATGTGCATAAACCTACGCGTAATTGCCCCGATAAGATAAGATTTTATCAGACTTCATCAAACAAAATAGAAACCATCTTGCTGAAAAGGCGAAATTCGGCTATCACTTCATAAATTATCAGACATAAAAGACCGACAGTTCGGCACTCTGTTGTTTAACACAAACATACATACGTATCTGCGGACTTTTGAGAAAAATGAAAAATATTAATTAAAAAGCAAAGAAGCTTTTGACTGCCGTATCCGAGTAGGTAGAAATGTCGGCTATAAAATCTCTGCGTCGCAGGTTCAAAAGATGGAAACACATTTTTTAATATACAAAATTAATAATTTTCATATGAAATTTCAATTTGTAAACGCTTGTCAATAGCATTTTCAATCTTTATAATTGATTAAGAAAAGAGCTTTTGATTTCTCTGCTAGAATTCCAGTTCTTGATAGATAATAAAAAATTGACAGTTTATAAAAAATTTGATTTATAAAGTGCTGTAAAGAATCGGGCTGTGTGAATACATATGCCCCATTTTATTTTTTTTTTTTGTTTTTTTGTAATAGCGGTAACCCCTCGTCAGGCAATGGCAAACCACTGAGTGCATTCTGTCGTAAAAAAAGGTTCTCAATAAAATCATTTGGCCTTTGTGTGCCAACATCAATACGCTTACCTCAAATTGGAGGTGATTCTCGACAAAAAACCAGCAAATGTGTGAGCACCAAATACATACATATTCATGTATTTATTAGTACTTTATATGTTGTGTACTCATTCCTTTTGGGTACCCGAAATATACTCACGTTAGGGATGTTCAAAAAATATCGGTTTTTTCTAAAAACCATTTTAGATTTGGTTAATTTAAATTTGGTTAATCATATTCACCTTTTTTTATTTAGGTGCTAATCGTTTTTCCTTTTACACCACAAATTCAGTTTTTACATTCCCCAGCTGTGTAACGTAATTATTTTGTATAGCAAAAACTTCAAAGTGACCACCTACATATTTGTGTTTTGCTGATCTGGTAGTTAAGAAAAATCGATTGTCAAGTCGATTGCGAATATTGTCTTTGACTTTTAGAAATAAGAAAACTCCACTAAAAATTATTTAAATTATGACGCAAAAATACATATTAAAAAGTTTTTGCTTTAAAATTAAAGTTTATTTTTATATAAATGTGTAAAACGTTTTATAATATTTCCTATTTTTGAAGTGGTTAAATAAAATAAAGTACGGTTTACAACTTGAATAAAAAACCGCAATTAGTGAAAGCCGATTTTCAGGAAACGGCGACCATCCCTAGCTTGCGTTAGGCATGCAATTAGCAAACTGTTTAAGATTATTTTTTAGTCTAACTTTAGACTGGCAGATAAGCAACTTGATAGCAAGTACGAAATGAAAATTTTTTGTGAACAAATAGCCGCCATGGATTTTATAAATTCGTGACAAAGTGTGCTTAGGTTAATATTTGAGTTCTCACTTTTAAAACAAGTCGGGGGGTATTCGTATCGGAATTTGATAAGATATGCGAAAGAAAACCGATTGATTACGGAGTTCGAAAATGTATAAAGTGTACATCTCAAATATGTAAATACATTTTGGTACTAATATTCCATTGCCTTCCTGACCTTCTTTAAGTAAATAAATATTCAAATTTTTTTCCATTAGTTTTTTTATTGGCTCTATTTTAATTAATCAATTTAAAGATTCAAGATTAATCAATAAATAGATATATGAAAAGTTCTAGAATGTATGATTGTAGCGCTGTATTCGAGACAGCTGTGTTGCCAAGTCTCTATGTTTAACACAGCAAGAAGTCTGCAAGGCCAACCTTAAAATAACTGAAAATCTTTCATGATTGCATAGCTACCATAAAATAAAATTACTTATTTTTTTTCGAAGAAGTTCGAAGCTCCGTCAGAATTGGAAAAGACCTCTCCGAGCCGGTCGCCACAAAACGGGGTTTCAGACAGGGCGACTCCCTTTCATGTGACTTCTTTAATCTGATGTTGGAGAAGATAATAAGAGCAGCAGAACAGAACCGCTCAGGAACAATTTACTGCAAGAGCGTGCAATTGCTGGCTTATGCCGATGACATCGACATCATCGGCAACAAAAACCGCGAAGTCTGTTCTGCCTTTTCCAAGTTGGATAGGGAAGCAAAGCGCATGGGTCTGGTGGTAAACGAGGACAAGACGAAGTATCTCCTGTCATCAAACAAACAGTCAGCACATTCGCGCCTTGGCACCCACGTCACTGTTGACAGTTACAATTTCGAGAAAGTAGAGAATTTCGTTTACTTGGGAACCCGCATTAACACCGATAATAATGTCAGCATTGAAATCCAACGTAGAATCACTCTTGCCAACAAGTGCTACTTTGGACTGAGTAGGCAATTCAGGAGTAAAGTCCTCTCTCGACGTACGAAAACCACGCTCTATAAGTCACTCATCATGCCCGTGCTGGTATATGGCGCAGAAGCATGGACAATGACAACATCCGATGAGGCGGCTCTTGGGGTGTTTGAGAGAAAGATTTTGCGGAAGATTTACGGTCCTTTACGCGTTGGCGACGGCGAGTACCGCAGACGATGGAACGATGAGCTGTATGAGCTTTACAACGATATGGACATGGTGCAGCGAATTAAAATACAGCGGCTCCGCTGGCTTGGTCATGTCGTTCGAATGGACACCGACGCTCCAGCTCTGAAAGTATTCAACTCGGAACCCGCTTTTGGTAGCAGAGGAAGAGGGAGACCCCCACTGCGATGGAAAGATCAGGTGGAGAAGGACTTGGCTTCACTTGGCGTTTCCAATTGGCGTCAGTTGGCACAGAGGAGAAACGACTGGCGTGCTTTGCTGAACTCGGCCAAAATCGCTTAGGCGGTTACAGCGCCAAAAAAGAAGAAGAAGAAGAATTTTCATTTAAAGGAATACACAGCTTTACCACAAAAAAAAACCTTTCTGAATATTGAACCAAACATCTACATCGCGTATGGTGCTACGGGGCGTATACGTTACATACGCAACTACGGGTATATCAGCATGAGTGGTTATTATACCCGAGCGCATTTGTGCACAAGGGTATTTTAGATTTGTTAACATAAAAGCTGTTTGTAACAGCCAAAACGAGTCGAGATAGATAGAGACAAATATATACATAAATGCTCATAATGAAAAGAGAAATCGATTAAGCGGTGACTGTCTGTCGAGTACTTCGAGCAAAAATTAAGATTTCTCAACGAGGTTTGAAATGTAGGTTGCCCTTTATCTAGTGGGTGGGTTGGTATTGAAAATGGGCGAAATCGGACCGTAACCACGCCCACTTCCCATATAACGGTATTTTCGAAAAATGCAAGAACTACGACATTTCAGTAAATATTGGATCCAAACTGTTGAAAATTGGTATGCGAAGTAGAATTTCGGTAAAAAATAATAATGTCATAATTTTTTAGAAAATGGAAATGTAAATACACAAAGTGGTAAAAAAATTATAGCCGAACCACTTTTTGCCAAGTTTTAACGTATTATTTTTGTTGTTATTTAATTTTATTCAACAATTTATTATTATTTATAATGGTTATAAGGCCATAAAGCAACAAAAAAGCAAAAAAAAAGTTATTTAATTTTAGTTTTTTTTTTATAAAAATATAGTTAATTATTTAACTAGCCCTGAAAATCCAAGTTTCTAACTTTTTGCAATATTAAAAAAAAAATTCGATTTTTTTTTTAATTGCATAAATTTTTAAGACAGTGTCACTCGATTTGTACATTTGTACAGATTTGTGCATTTTTATATTAGGCTATTGGGACAAAATAAAAAAATTGGGACAATTTTTTTTTTGTAGTCAAAAGATTGGTATAATACAGCAATCTTCTATTGAAAAATTTCAACAAATCATTTTTCGTGAGTGGGATAAAGAAAATATTTGGGTACTCACACAATTGGGACACGATTTGCACCAAATTTCGGCAAATACCCAATCGTGTGACACTGCCTTTAAACTTGTATTTATACGGATGTTGTTAATTAATCAACTGTAAAAAACTAACCAAAACTTAATTTAAAAAAAAAATATATATTTTAAAACTTGTCAAAATTTGGTGCGGCTAAATTTTTTTCGACTACTGTACATAACTATGATTACTCGGCCGTGCAATCATAGTTGCACAATGCCACTATTATTTGACTTACAAACAAAATACGGGCAGGAATTTAAAAATTCCGACCCTGTTTGTGTGAAATATTTTATTTTTATCAGTATATTTCTTTTAATCAATTTATGTTGAAATAAATGTTAAAATAATAAATATTTTGTCAGAACCCCCCCAAAAAAAAAAGCTGGCTTATAAATATATTACTATGTCTGATCTGTTAACATTTTATGTACACAAAAACTTTCTAAAAAGTAATTAGAAATTCTGTATTAAAACACTTCTAAATAATGTGTGCGATATTTGCATACATATATATGTACTATTTACTAGTGCACTGTCATTTGCAGGTCTTAACTATCACGCGCGTGCTTTATCTGTCGTTAAGTATAGCTGATTTCCACCAAGCCTTAACTGCAGTTTATGCCTACTGGAAAAAAAGAGATTACAACTGGAAAGTGGTAATTCCACCTATTAAGTAGAAGCAAACGAAAGGAAAAAAGCAAAAGTGAAGAAATATTTAGACCTTGCCGATTACCATGCCATGTTAAAATCCTTGGCACTTACTTATCTGAGCTCTTAACCGCAGTTAAGCCTTTGGTGGAACTAAGCTATTATTGTCGCTCAATCTAACACTGTTTCGTAAATATCAAAATGAAACAATAAAAAAATCGAATTGTAACCCGCTCACAGCTGATAAGCGCGCTAAGCATGATTACAGAGGCGTTGCAATAGGCCTAAGTACTTTGTTTATAGGTGTGTTCGTGCATGCATAATCATGTGCACAATCATGTGTTAAAGTTCACACAAACCCAGCAAAAACCTAATTTTTTGGAAAACACTTATTTTTATACTATCAATGGAGTAGCGCATTAAAAGTCGCCTCGAAACAATTTATCGCAAGAAATTATACATTTATTCGATTATCTTCAATGACATGCAAATGTGCACATGTTAAAATAATGCATTCTGTGAAATGAAAAGGTAAGCGGTTACTCTCGATTGGGGATGCACTTTTCGAGATTAGCCGCTTACCTTCTCGTTTACAGAAGGCATTATTTTAACATGTGTATGCCATTGCAGGTAATCGAATAAACGTAAGATTTCTTGCATGTAATGCAATGGATAAGCGAAAATTATCTTGAGGCGACTTGTAATGCGTTACTCCATTGATACAAAAGTAAGTACTTTCCAAAAACATGAAAAGTTTTCGCTGGGAATATGCACGAGAGTTTGTAGACGTGTGTGGGTACAACCCAGCAAACATTTGGAGTCATAAATTAGTCTTAATTAGGAGTCCTATTTCGGAGCCCTTACGTTTAACTACTCCTTAGTAGATATGTACATATTTATGAACATATGTAAATACTATGTTAGGGCGGATTTTTTGACTATGTGCGTTTAGCACAGATGGAATCTACGTGTAATTCAAAGCAAATTTGTCAAAGAAACCACGAGTCTAAAATCAGTTTGTAGTTTGCCAAACTCATAAATATTTCCTACATACACAGAACTAATTTCGGATTCATAAATTCTGAGCACTCCGTATGTGTTTGCGGGGAATAGCCAATAGCTAAAACTGTTCAAACTTGCAAATGCGCTCGAGTTTCAAGTGACCAAAGCCTAATTCCAAGCAATGGTAAAGCTGTGTAGGAAATACCGAAAAACATACCCTATAGGAAAAATAAAATAGGCAAGTATAGATAAAAGTAATTACCATTTTTTTCGTATAATTAAATCTCAATTAAATACATCATATCCTAATTCCCTCTGTTTAAAGTTGTTATTGTATACGTTTTTTCGATCTATAGTCATGTTAAAAATTGTTATTTTTTTTTACTTTAATTTAATATGGAAAACTTTTTTTAATTTCATTAATTGTTCATTTATTTGAACGATCAGCCAACTACAGTGATTTTAATGAAATTTATCTGCTATAAAGCCATTATATTGACAGATTTTTTATATCGGTATATATTTCTGTTAACGTGAAAACTTTTCAAGTCTGTGTAAAATCATGTAATTTCTTTCTTTCATTCAAAGTTATTATGTATATCATTTTTAAGTGGAAGATCGATTCAACAAAGTACTTAACGGGAAGCTTAAAATGTCAGAATTCAGAGAAGGCTATAGCCATTACATGAAATCGGTTTTAATTTAACTATAATAACGATTATTGTACAAGCAAGTTGTGCCAGCTCAAAGCTAACCATCAGGATTTTGTTCGTTGTGTTATTATTCTACACATGACTATACTAGAATGAACAATTTCAATCGAACAGGTTAACAACTAAATATAATCGAAAAAATAATATAGATTTTAATCTAGAGAACGCTGTGATCGGAAAAGTTAAATACAGAAATTACTACATATTTCTCATCGAATCAGTAAAATTACCCAAATAATGATCAGCTGAAATGAAAATTTATTAAAAAAAATATCCTAAAATAAAAGTGTACATAAATCAAATTGAAACTCCTCAGACACCAAACAAAAGCTATTCACGACAAATTAAAAGACATCTTCCTTACCTTGCGTTTACAAAGGACAATACAATTGAGAATATGTATTAGATGTCAAATTGTTATGTAAAGTAGGCGTCCCGGACAATAAACTTTTAAAGCGCGTTTCCACAATATCAAAATTGCGCCATTTCAACACTAAATTTCAAATTCAAATTGTAGCTGTTTACACAACCAGAGAGTTAAGGCGTTACAAGGACAACGTATGTTAAACAAGGAAAGGAGTGTGCAACGAAAGAGAATATTTCCACCATTTTCCGGAATGTTTTCCCATTGTCTGAGGGAATGCTTGCATTTCCTAAAGGGTACTTACCTACTTAGCCTTTTGTATGTAAAATATGTGCGACCAATACCCGAGAATTGGGTTTATGTGCGTACACTCACTTGCAAGTGCGTATGTTTATCAAGGTTGGCAAGTCCAATTAGTAAGCTAAGTGTGCGGTATAATACAATAATTAAATATAGGAAAATAGGGGAAAAGAGAGGAGTGCATATGAACATATGTAATAGATAATAGAGTCAATTTTTGTTTGCAAGATTGGTCATGTACATGCTTACGCTCGAACGTGCGTGGGTGCGTTATACTGAGCTAGCCAGTCATAAATATTTTTTTATGAGCGCTAGCGCAGGTACATTCAGGGCTGCCAACTTGGCTCAAATCGTGCCATTGTTGGCCCTATTTGACATCAAATGGCACTTAATTTTCCAAGTGCCAAAATGGCACTTTTGAAAAATAGGAATATTTCAATTCATTTTTGTAAAAACCTTTGTGCGTCCTTCTTTTTCTCAACTAAAATTTTCTAATTTCTAAAGGTTATTCAACTTGTTTATCTTTTTTTTTGGCATTGGACTTTTGTTTTAGAAATGTGGTTCTTATTTTATTGATAACTGGGAAGTATTTAAAAGGATGACACTTTTATTGTTCTATTTGACACATTTTTGGCACTTTTTTATCGTCAATATGGCACCTCATAGCTGAGGATAGTTGGCAACCCTGCGTACATTGGCCTGTAAAATGAAACAAAAAAAAATTTACCACATACTAACCGAACAAGTCTACTAAACTTTAATGTCGCGACAACTGTCCTCCATGGGGTGTGGTGCAAATCTGCATGTTAGTTGAAGTAAGCGGATTCGAGTGATGTGGATTTGGAATCCGAAATGTCATAAATGTCACTAACAATGCCAACAGAAAAAAAATATCTTATCAGAACCTTGGAAAATAAAAAAATGCTGTGATGTGATGTTTTATTATACCACGGCGCACAGTGAGGCAAAAAAGGTTGCAGCGGACAAATCAATTTTGGGAGCCCACATATAAACCGATTTAAAGTTTCTTTTCGTTTTTAAAAACATAATTTAATTTCGCGTTGATCTATCAGTGGCGATTTTTTTGAAAATGCTCTGGATTTTTATTTATTTATGTTGAAAAATTAAAGAAAAAAATTTTACGTTTGAATGCTTCCACTTTTTTGGAAAATACTTGAAATTAGTTACAAATGTCTGCAATTATTTAAAAAACTATACATTATTATTATATTTTTGGCCTAAAATTTTGAAGCACATCATCTCAAGATGTGGGCGCGTCCATAACCAGGTATGCAACGAGAGCTACCCGTCAAGCAGGAGTTCTCTCCCCCTACTCTGGAAACGTGCGGTAAATACAATTTTCCTCAGACTGGAGAATACCGCTGTCAGGCTATAGCTTATGCAGACGGTATTTCACTCACAGCAATGGATAAGCATCTCCAAACACTATATGAACTTTTGCAGAGTATTCTCGGTACCGTGAATGGTCGAGCTGGTCGAGCGAGAGCGAAATAAAATACCACGAAGACAGAAATAGAACTATTCATGAGAAAATATAAAAGACCGTCTTTTTAGCCTCCCTCTCTAAATGGTGTCGTACACTCCCCAATGAAATTAAAAATCTCGACATAGTTCTTAAGATGGATTGAAAACCAAAACTTACAGAGCGATTCTGGAAATCCATACACCTATAAATCAGCGGTGGGTAAGCGATGGAATTTGAAACCACACATTATACACTGGATGTACACGACGGTTGTTCCACCCATCCTCTTCTAGAAAACTTCACTTATAGGACCAAACTGGAGAGGGGATAAAGGACTGTATTCACGTGGAGGTTCGCTCACTCAAAAATTGTGGGCTGGATTGCACACCCGCCCAATATTTGACTTCGAAAATAGGTTTTCTATTATATTTTGAAATAGAAGGACTGGGTAAATGGTTCCGACTTAGATGAATGTAGAAAAAGGTTAATAGTGGAATTTACACTAAATAAATAGCTCTTAATAAACGATGGTACGCGGCGCCCTCACAACTAGTAGGAAGAGTCCATAACAGTTTATTCTGCACAGTAAAACTTCTACAAAACTGGCTGACCAATATTGGAGGCCTATAAATGACTTTACCACGATCGTTATCATTAACGTAGTTTGGGTACCCGGGTAAGATGAAATCCCTGGAAACTGCGCGACAGGCGAGCTCGCAAGATTTCTATCTAAGTCAACTCTGCCCATGATACAGACATCCACATGTCTTCTTGCAAAAGCCAATTGAAATCTGTTTTTATTCAATTGGCTAACGAAAGATGGTCGAAGGAGCCCATCCGGTACTAAGCAGATCTGTTCAAGAATCAAGAACTCAAAGCAAAGTGAGTGAAATGGAATGATCTTCCTGCCATCGAAGAATCAAGTTAGTTTGGTTGCCAAACCCTTATAGTCTTTAGCGCATTTAGAACAAGAAGAAACCTTGATGAAACCTTGAAAAAAAATGCTGAGGACGTTTTAAAGTTATCTAGGCGACATACAAGAAACACGAAAAGACCTTGCTCGGTCATAATAGCCTCGGGGGAAACAAGGTCGCCGACGAACGGACGGCTCATGATATGTCCTTGATGGGCCGGAAACATTCTTAGGTACTAAAAAGTTAGTACTCTTAAGTGATAGGGACCCCATATACTATAGAATATATAGCAAAATACTCCTCCGCTACAAATGACATACATCTTCTGACTAAATGGAACCAATATCAGGTTACTATTTAACAGCCTACCTAACCGTGACCACGGAGATGGAATATTGTACATATTTAAGACAGACACAGATGTTGAGGGGAATTCTCAATGATTATCCAGCATTGGCCAGACTTAGATTGGTAAACTTAAGTTCATCCAGATATGAACCCCTTATTATTGGCAGTTCGTTTACCAAAGTACAATTTCTATACTTCAATGGCATTTTCAATGCATTTTTATTTATTTTTTATTTTATTTTTTTGTTCGATACATATCATTACGAAAAAATTAATTAATTGGAAATAAGATAATTTGCTCTACATATGTATACACAATATTTTTTTTTTTTAATTTTATGTTAGGTCTACAGCTGTTAAATATCAAAGAAATTATTTACAAATAGCTTCCCTACACCTTAGTAAGCTATTTAGTACTTTCGAAATCAGGCACTTGACGATAAATTAAAATTTTATTTTAATTTACCCCTAATTGCTATAAAATTTTCCATGCTGATAATTTATTGCATTAAACTTTTATTTATATTTAATTAAACATAACCCATTAAGCGTCACATTTTTTCAAATTCTCTCTATCTAACACACACATACACATAAATCCAATCTCTTCCTCAACTACCACAAACGCAATGCACTCTTTCACACTATCGCCACGAAATATTTATTGTACATATGTCCATATACATATACCCTGCAGTGAAAAGCCAAGCCAGTCAGTAAAAATACCAGTTATTTAACTAGAATGGGTTAAAGCGATCGCATATCAGTTCGACAATTTCGGAATACTTAGCTGTGGCATCCGTATTTAAATTGTCAAGACAAAATTAAAACACAATTAATTGCTTTTCTTAAAAATGTGGGTTGTAGCGTCGCGTGAAGACTAACGCTTCTAGTTCTTAGATCGCAGTTTAAGATTTTACCAATAAAATCAATATAAGCTAATATAAACCTTTATATAAAAAAGAAAAGGTGCTGATAAAAGTGATAAAATTATTAACAAACCGGGTTTCCACATAGTTTTATCGTTTTCTCACGTTTATCTGCAGCTTATAACTTTAGGTGAAAAGCGCTAATGTAAATTATTTCAATTTCAATATAAATTAGTAGTTTGTTAATCCCATTTTCATTTGAGAAAAAACGTAAACAAGTACTTGCACCACAAAATTTAGATGAAATTAAAAAAATATAAATTTTTTTTTAAGGAAAATATTTAAAAATTGCCATAAAACCCCGAACTAAAAAAATTTCTCTCTCTGATCTCTAGAATGGCATGCAAGAGCTTTGGTCTGTCGGCTATTGCGACTGTTAGAGTGCCGCGCGCAAAATAATATACTCATTTTTTTGACGGGAGATGCCGATTCATCTATACACTATCGCGTCAACTGGTGTGGTACTACTAGTATTTGGGTGCATTCCAAAACGTCAAAATACATAGCATCAGTCTCTATTATTTCTAAACCGTTCTAGAAGAAAACGTCTAACATGCACAACCTAATTGAAAATTTCATTAAAACGTGATTGTGCACATTTGGCATTACAATCTGCTGAAGTTAACAAATAAAAGATACTGATGCTTTGTATTTGAATGCATTCTTTCTAATGGTCGGTGCTGATGCACAGCTGGACAATTGACATTTCGTGGGACATCGCCATGTCCAAAATGCTAGTCGCTATCACTGGAAAAGGATGGTAGTATTCAAGTTCACAGCTAAAAACTTTTTCTGCAGGGTATGCATGCACATATCTGTGGTCACAAGCAATAACCGCCTAAGTCGACTTAAGAAAGAATGGAGTTGTATATGCTAACGTATTCTTTTCCATGCGTATGTGAAATCCCCATCTCGCCAGCTAGACTACTTACAAATTAAAGGCGAAAATATTTTGGTTACCCCATAAATATAACATTACAATCCAAATGTTTAAAAGGGTTTTTCTCGATTTCAGGATTTTCGACTTCAGCGGTTATTTCTTATCACCACAGATATGTAGGTTAGGGTGGTCCAAAAAAAATGTAAAGTCGTAGCTTTAACTATTTTTATTATATTCCTCAAAAATATCAAAACATGCAGTGGGGGACCAAAAAAAATTCGTTAGCGTAAAAAAATTAAACAAATAACTGGGTTTCATTATTGTAGGTCTTCTGAAGAGAAACAGAGTCTTCCGATCGAAAAATATTGATTTTCAAAAATTCCTTTCAATTTCTACGAAAAATTATTTTTCCCCTATAAAAACATAGACAAGACGTCAACGTTGATCAGGATTAACGGCGCAGTTGATCTGATCAAAATTTTGCCTTGACAGACGGCAGTAATGCGGATTTATGAGCCGCGAGGTTGTAGGTTCGAGTCCCACGGCAAGTAGAATATTAATTTAAACTTGAACTATATTTTTTTTAATTTTGTTTTCAGTTAGTTGTTTCTGACTTTTTTAGTCAAATTAAACTCTAAAAATTTAAATTAACTAATAATAAAATAATAATAAAAATGTGAAATAAAATAAAAAACGAAAATAAAGTAGATCAAATAAAATTAAAAAAAATAATAAAATCTAGGGTTTAATCCGGATCAACTGCAATTAATTCCCGAGATAATTCCGAATTAAAGAGTTGATCCGGATCAACGCTGCCGTCCGTCTATGCTTTAAGAGACATGGAAAATTGTCAGTGAGGGAGTGGTATATTTTTCGGTATAGAAAAATTTTAGGGGTGATAGCATTAAAATTCTGAAATTACTTTTTTTACCACCCTAATGTAGGCACAATTCACATTTAAAATATTTGATTGAGTTCAATATTCAAATACAAAAGTGGAAGAATTACATAAAACAAAACCGGCCAGCAATTCCGTAAATGCTAAGCGTGACGATGTGGCGCTGAACGCTCACTACTTTATAGTTATTTACTTTTTTTTTATTAAACAATTTAACTGCGCAGTTGATAGCCATTAAACAAATCGCGCGCGCTCCCCAACACTCACGCTCGCGAAAAAATGTTGCCAAGACTGGGTTCACACGGAGAAACTTTTGTTGCTCATTTTCGGCAATTTCTCTTTTGGGGTTGCCCTTCGCGTGCACACAGAGCAATTCTTTTGTACCGGCCCGTCTCCACAGGCAAAAGTTTTTGCCTACCAACTGTCATTTTTATTGCCTGATAAAAATTTTATCAGCGGCAATATTTGTGCGTGGGCATTTTTTATTTTGATAAAAGCGTTTATAAGATGGCAATTTTTGCCGGATTTCATCAATTAAAAAGTTTAAAAAGTATGCTATTTCACACCCAAGCAAATAATAACACATATTTTAATAGAAAACAGTTCAATTTTTGCTTTTATATTGAAATATCGATAATGTTGTCTCCACGAAGCTATCGCGCAAATGAAAATGTAGCTGTCAAAGTACCAAATTGCTGGCAATATTTATCAAGATAAAAGCTCTGATAATTATTGCTTGCCAAGAGCAATATGCGGTCTCCATGGGCAAAATTTTGCCTGATAACATTATCAAGATAAAAACTTTTGCCTGTGGAGACAGCAAGTACACAACTGTTGTTGTTAGCAGTGCACGGCCAACCAGGGCTGCCAACTTGGCTCAAGCCGTGCCATTTAATTTTTCACAAATGGCAATTTTGAAAAATCGTAATATATAAATACATTTTAGTAAAATCCTTTGCGTGTACTTCATTTTCTCAACTAATTCTATAAAGCATAGCACTGGCGTATCTTACTTAGGCATTAGATTTTTGCTTTGGAAATGTGTTTCTAATTTTAACGCTAAATGGGAAAAATTAAAAAGAATGACACCTTTTTTGGCACTTTTATTTTTCTATTTGGCACTTTTTTATCCTCGATATGGCACTTCATAGCCCAGTATAGTTGGCAGCCCTGCGGCCAACTAGAATTACTCAGACGAACGAGAGCACAAAGCGAATTACCCCAGCATGAGCAACTCGGTACCCTTCCTCGTCCTCGTCACTCCCGCCCCCAGAAGCAACCAGTTGCCGCGACAAAAGTTTCTCTGTCTGAACCTAGACCAAGCGCTCTTCACCTTGCTCAAATTAAAACAGTATAAGATCATTAGGAATTTGATTAAGTGTGCGGGTATGATCACTTACTCTCTCTCTCGTTCTCTCCTTTAGTGATGGAGAAATATCGATGGTGGTCGATACTGGTTTCATTTTGCCGCCACTATCGAATTTTTCTAAACGCTATCGATAGTTGTGTGTTGCTCACATTGTTAAAATTGGACAATAAAATATACATAAATATCATCCCTAGATGCGTATAAAGCCGCGAGCTCAAAAGTTTACCGTGAAGAGAGAAGCATACAAAAACTTTAGCGAAGAAAGACTCCTAACATAGTTGACGGCGAAGAAAGACGCTTAAACTTAGTTTCGCGGTCAACTATGTTTCGGGTGAAAAGTGACAGTCCTTGGCCAGGTATAAATCTCAAATTCTTCTTGGGTCATAAAATATGTAACCAAATTTGCCTATATGCAAAATATTATGCCCAGTTTTACCAATCGATTTTAGATTTGGCAGATCGTTATAATTTAGAAAAATCACGAAGAGTCTGGAATTCTTTTGTAGAATTTTGTTGGGGAAATTTTCCTATAACGGCGGTCATTGAAGACGCAATGAGTGAAGGGGAGTGGGCGTGGCACCTCCAACCCCCCTCCCCCTTTTGGAGAGGGCATGAATCGCTATTGACAAAAATGCAACCCCCGACCACCCAGGCCCCCTATGGATCCCTAGGGACCCCTTATAAAAATGGCCAAAAGTCACCATTTTCACCATAGGTGGTCGGGAGTAACATTTTTATCAATGGCGGTGCATGCCCTCTCCAAAAATGGCGGTTGGTGCCACGCCCACTCCCCCTACGATCACCATCTCTATAACGACCGTGCTTATTGGAAAGCCAACCCATTTAGTTATTTATTTTTAACATTTATTGTTGCTTTGAAAAAGATTTCCGCTGTTAAAAAAAACGTTTTCCTATATTTTTTTGCGGTATTGCTATGACCAGGGCTTGAACCCAGGCACTGCGTATTAGAAGCGCGTACTGCTAACCACAACACCACAGCTACCGCCGTTCCCTTTTTAATAGTTTTACGTTAATCCCAGTGAATAAAAATTTTACGTTTTTACAAGTTTTTATTTAACTTCACTTTCATACAAATATCTCCTGAAATTTTGCTGTCAATTCAAGCCAACTTTCCGATGAGCTAGAGACTTGAAATTTTAAACTTATCGCAAAACCCGATGACAGTGTAATATGAAAGATGAATTAATCCACTAGGTGGCGCAGGTTTAGAGATGTTTGAAATACCCGTATTTACGGTCCGATATGGTTCATATTTGCAATGCATATATATTACTTTTATGGAAGGAAATAGCTCCAAAAAAGGTTATTTTGATTTATTTTATTTGCAAAAACTTATTCGGGTGTATTCAAAGTCAAAATTAAGTTCATACTCAAAGCTACTTGCGACTTTTTGACGTAATTTTTAATAAGTTATCTGTCAAAAACATTGCAACTAACTTTAATTACCTACTTAATTTTGCCTTTAAAAGCCCTATTTTTTCACAAAAATCGATGTTTTGCCTTAAAACATCGGTGGTAGCAAACATCGATGTTTCTCCACCTCTACTACTTACACAATGAAAAGAGAAGTGAAAATCAAGAAAAAAATAAATCTCTTAACTACAAAAAAGGAACTGGTCAAACATGCTTGAGCGAAGTAAGTCAGCGCACCGCACCGTGACCTTCTCATCCCCTCCAGCAAGCAAAAAAAATAAAGACAAAATCTGCACGACTGTGACAAACAGCAGTGAAATTTTGTGTTCCTTCTCGGACACCGTCATCACAATCATCATGAATCATGATTCATGATCTTCGTTTTTTACTACAGCAATTATTGTGTGCGAGCGTGTGTTTGTTTGTTCGGGTCTTCTATGTTCTCTCAATTTTGCTGGCAGTTGCTTCTGTGCTATTATTCCGTACCCCACCTGCCTAGCAGTGGTCTGGCCTGTCTGCCTTCTCTATTAGTGCCGTCGATTTTTCGTCATATGTTTCGAGCCCCATACGTTTCCACTCAGGCATCCAATCCCGGACTATTTTGTGAATCCCGAGATTTCAGGAACTTAAATTGGTAATCCCGGTTTCCCGGGATATTTCGGGATATTATTACCATTAATTTAAATATGCTAACAAACTAGTTTCGTAGTCTGGCTTTAGTGCGGATACTAGAAATAAAAATTAATTTGTGTTTTTAACCAAAGAAATATAAATGGCTTTATTTTATAGTAGTTTATAAAGGTAATTACTAAGCCTCTACGATGAGCAGAACCCGAGATACAAAAATTTAAAAAAGTACATGATTAGTCAGAATCACGAAAAAATCCAAACTTTGATCATCATACATATGTATATCCGAAGAAAAAAATAAAAAATGTGAAGCCAATCGAAATTTTAATACCAAATTTGGTGTCCGTTATGGAAAAGAATGGCCCTTTATATGTTATATACATATATTTTAATAAAGAATAATAGGAGTGTGAGAATTGTAATATATCTTTGGGCACAAATTGAGGCTCTAGAGGCGCTTATTAAACAAATAGCATCCACGAGGGAACTGTATTATCGACAATCTTCTTTACAAGAAACTTCATGCATGTATTTTGGGAAAAATACCAGGTTTGGAGATATTCAGTATTTCTGACTCCATAACTAAAGATAACATCTGCTTCAGTTGAAATCTGGTAGGTATTAAATAGCAAAAAAAATAATAATTTAAATGTGAATAATTCAATCGAAACTTTTTTAGAGCCTTCTTTTATTTCTATTTAAACGAAAGATTTACAAATATTATTAGAATTGATTTCCACGCCAAAATACCCGTACTTTAGAGATGACACCCGCCATTAATATCTGGACATCCTTTTCGTTGATGGATTCAGCCTGTTTTCGCCACATTCTGCAGAACTGCGTTTTTCGTGAAGCCGTGCATTTTGTTTCTTTTTCTAATTTTGATGTCATATGGGCCCAATAACGCTCGATCGTTTGCAGCTCTGGGCAATTCGGAGGATTGGCCTCTTTTAGTACAATGTTGATTCCTTTTTGTGTATAAAACTCTTGCGCTTTTTTGCACAATGACTTGTTGCCAGATCAGGCCAAAACAATACAGGCTCTCAGAACAACACTCCAGGTGCAACAACACGTTCAGAAATATTCGGATTGCTTTTCAAAGTCCTTAGAACATCCTTCTCCGCCATTTTATTTATACAGCCTGATTTTCCGCCAGATTACGCCTTTCTCTCAATGCTGCCATTTTTCTTGATATTTGACAGTACATTTTGAACCGTCGACCTTCCAATTTTCAGCAATTTTACCAACCGACATTGGGAGCTGTGTGGATTTTGCATGAATTCGTCCAAAATCAATTTTCTTTGCTAAAGTTCTTTGCTCACTTGTTTTTTAAGTTACGCATATGAAAATTAACTGTAATAAAAAACAACGAAAGCAAAACTAGCACACTAAATAAACGGCTGATCGGGTAGTCGATAGCAAAATTGTGCTATGTAAAGTGCTGCCAGATTTCAAATGAAGCAGTTCTTATCTGCTTTTTACCATCCGCTATATTAGCCTAATATTATTAGGTATTAGATTTTTATAGAATTTTGTTTATATTTACTTAGGGTAGCCCTAATGTGGGGTAGGTAGGTAGTCAAATTAATGATTTTTTTCAGTGTCGGTAACACCAATGTCATAGATATCACATATGAATTTTTGGTACCCATTGGAGACGGTTAAGGCGTGTCGCATAGGGGGAAAAGTACAAATTACTCTATGAAGACTAAAAAAATTAAAATTAATTGTTTTTTTTTTTATATAATACCCAAAATCGATACTACCATAATCGAAGATATCACATATAAATTTTAGTCCCTATTGGACTCGATTAAGGCGTGTCGCAAAGGGGTCAAAGGCCAGATGCCTCTAGGGACTCAAAAAATGTAAATTTTTTTTTCATTTAATGCCTAAAATCGATACTACTAAAGTCGAGGACATCACATACAAATTTTAGTCCCGATTGAAGTCGGCTAAGACGTCGTCATAGGGTAATCTGAACTTTGAACCCTGTGCGACACGCTGTAACCCACTTCAATCGGGACCAAAATTTATATGTGATATGTTCGACTATAGTAGCATCGACGTAGGGATTGAGGCTCAGAAAATCTGATATAAAAGTTTTCTTCCTACATTTAAGGACCAACCTAATGTACGTAGGTATGGACATGTGTAAGCCCAAGTTCTGCTACGACTTCGTTGTGAATTCTTCTCCACGGGTAGCCAACACTTTCTTCTTCACAAATGTACCTACATATGTATGTCTTTCTTCTGTGAGTTTCCCATGTTTATTATTTTACTACATAGCACCTACTTCCATGCCATGTTTTATCGCTTATTCATATTACATTTATTTGCATTTTCCTTTTACTCTCTAAACTCGTTTTTGTTTTCTTCATACATAAATAAATATAAGCACACAATTTTGCCGCATTTCTTTCAACACACTTTTACTGTTTTTTTTTTACTCCTTTTTAGTCTGCCCATATTTTTCCCTCGCTTTGCACAAGAACCTGTCTGCCACTATTTTGTAGATCTTCATCTGCCTCCGCACCCCCTCCTCGGAGCACTACATCACTTTAGCTGCACACACACACACACACACACACGTATATATGACACACTTTTTACTTTTCTTCATCAGCGGCCGTGTCATATCTTTTGCCACTCGATCACAGAACGGTTTAGCTGATCCAGCTGCTCGATTTGATTTATCATCCCTCCACGAACCCACTAGAGTTGGCAACAGTGTTGCCGTTGTGCGCCTAAAGGCTCAATTTGACTATTTTTAGGCGCCAATACCCTTTGACCAGACTTTCTTAAAATTTTGTTTTGTCCCGCTATTTTCTTCTTAACCGCAAACGTTCTAGCAGCGAAGGGGCTATATAATACATGCAAATTCGATTTTTACTTGGGATCTCAGATTTATTTATATGTAATATGGTAACCCGTTTTTTCGTCAATTACCCCTTTTTGCGACTTTCTGAAAATTCTCAACGGCAACACTGGTTGTGAAGATGCGCCCGATCGCAAACGAGCTTACCACACACTCAGCTCTTCAAGGATGGTGGCGGTGGATTTTTTCTTGATGTTCTCTTCAGCCGCATCGTCAGCATCATGGAGAATTTTTACGGCTTTTGTTCACGTACATACATATGTACATACTCAGGTATTTGGCGTAGTCACAGACAGCTTTTTTTTTAATTTATCTCCTCTAAAGGCCAGTAATCAACTCTCAAGAAAAGCAACAGAAATGTATGCCCGTTCCATTATTTCTAGAAGAAAGAGTAAGGCAACAAGCTATGAAATACCAGATGTCAAAATTCTTTGGTCACACACACGAAATAATCACAATTTTTTTCTTTTACTTTTGAGAGCTGCATACTGGCCTTAAGTAAGATAACCAAAGTTTAGTTGAGCGGCTTTTTTCCCCCAGTTCGTCATTTCAGCCACAACTTGTATGTAGGTACGTTACTTTCAACTCCGATTTGCCCTCATTCACCCGTTGCACTCGCTCGTCGGAAGCGGAAGGCCGTTTATTGTTTGTTTACTTATTTACTTGTTTTGTTTTCGTCTCAACGATTTATTTTCATTTTTTAACCACATGCTTTTCTACAATTTTTCACACTACCGGCTTTTTGACCATTACTTGCTTATGCACTTACACGCTTATGTACATCTAAGTAAATATATAGATATGTGCATACCTGTTTCTTCATGTTCGCTCATTGATTTAAAAGAGATAACAAACATTTTCTTGGTATTGAGGTTAAGTACGTTTGTATACATGTGCGTACAAATATTCAAGTCGCTATAGATAAAGTGGACTATTTTATTGATAGTTCGTTGAGCATGATTTTTAGAAACTTCCAAGCTGTTGTCTTAATAATAAAGTATATATTTTTTTGTAAGTATCTTCTCGGTATTTTATAGACATAGTCTCTAAGATGAAAGTCATTACTAAAACATTTAAATTTGCATGTAAAATCCCAGCTTAAACTAGAACAGTCTTGACGACATCCAATAATAAACTGAAGATGTCAGTCGGGGAAAATGGAGTCGCAGTAACATCACCCGATTACATATGACAGGGTACGAGTATCAATTTCGCGACTGCAAAACAGCAAAGCTGTTGGAGCTCACTCCCTGCCAGCCGAGATATTCAACTCTTATGCAAAATATGGTCAGAGGAAAGTATGCCTGGCGATTGGAATTAAATCCAAAGGAAAGGCGACCCTACAATTCGCGGCAACTATCGCGGGATCAGCCTTCTAAGCATAGGTTACAAGGTTATATTGAGCGCATTGTGTGAAAGACTGAATCCCAACGTCAACCAGCTGATTGGGCCTTATCAGTGTGGTTTTAGACCTTGCAAATCCACCATCTGCCTATACGCCAAATCTTGGAAAAGACGCGATGAGTTGACTATACGATGCGATGTTTGAATTTAGTATCCCAGCGAAATTAATGGGACTGCTTATAATAACTTTGAGCAATATTACTAGGTCCCTCAGAACTTAGAAGAATTTCTCCAAGTCGTATGAAACAATGAAGGAAGCTTCCAAGGCGCATTATCTCACGAAGAAACGACTCAAATCGCCGCAGAGATCTTGCAAATTGGCACCATTAGACTTCTTTCTCTGGCGCTACGTGAAAAGTATGGTATATGTCGATCAGCCCGAGATGATTAATAAGGAAATCATGAGCATTATAAATGGGATCCTGTGTTGCCAGAGGATGGATATAAACGGATGATATGTGTAATACTTAAATGTCATAGACTAAAAACATTACGAAAAGAAAATCTCCGGTCTTATTGAATCACCCTATATATAATAGCTATATGTCAAATATGTATTGAGAAAGCTCAGATTAGATAAGGCAGCAAAGTACATACATGCAAATAAAGTTACCTAAATAGTTTTTTACTCAACCGATTCATTTGATAAACAAAGGGCCGTTTTCTCAAGTAACCTTTAACATTAAAGCTCACTTTATATTTAAAGTTTACATTAAAATTTATGGTTGTATCTAAAGTAAAGTTATCGGTTTTAAATTGGTTTACAACCAAGAAACATACATAGGTCAAAAACCGATAATAGAAGTGCTTTATTTTAGACTTAGTTACATATGTATATATTTCAAAGCAACCTTTAAATATAAAGTGAACTTTAAATAAACGGTTAGTAGAGAAAATGGCACTTAGTAGATATTTAATTGCAGATAAGAATTTGAAAGATAATCTTTTCTCAAACTCACACACCGATTATTCAACCAAGTAGTATGTTTGTACGATGAACACTTCCATTTAAAAATGTTTCACTCTAAATCTCAACTATCGTTAAATCCACTTAAAACACATTAACTCGTTCTGAAACGACAACAGGTAGAATACTTACATCAAATATACCTTCGACGTTGTCACTCCGCCGAGATGATCTCTGCAATCGTTGGGTACTTTTTTTTATTTTGTTGCTGAAACAATGTCGTCAATTTTTTTTTTTTTTGGTATTACAAAGCAGTTTCGGCCGCTGGCCGGAATTTTAATGAATGCAAGTATGTAGGTATTTATTTTAGTTCTGCGCTCTCACTCACGCTATGCTGTGCTTGCTCTCTAATAACATAAATTTTCACTCTGCTACACTTTTCACTTCACTTTTATCTCACTGCATGCAGCTGAACACACTTTGCTGGTATTTTTATTTACCTTTTTTGTTATGTCACTTAACACTGTTACTTTTCAATTTTCGCTGTTTGTCTTCTTATCACTTTTGAATGGTCGAACAGAACCAAAACACATGTGACACTATGGCTTGTACAATGAAAATTAATTTTCAGCGCCAAATTAACAAATTACTATCGTTAGCTTGGTTGTCTCGTTGGTTGTATTTTCGAAGATTTTCCAAAAATGTTTAACCGAA
>NW_023458558.1:5505019-5523471 GCF_013731165.1 Rhagoletis pomonella
ACGCTGCCGTCTGTTTATGCTTTAACACCACTAGCGCAGCACAGATTTAATACATCTTCGCGATGCGACGCTGACAATGAAATGACACTTTAGCCACAGACACACAACAACACAAAAAAAACACGTCAACGAGAAGAAAGTAAAAGATATGTTGAAATAAAAAAGAAAAACTCGTTTCGTTCGCTGCTTCTTTGCCTAACTAAATACGCGACCGACTGAATAACTATTAAATAGCGTACTGGACTGAGAAGTGGCGGACAAACGACTGACCGCGCGCACAGCACTTGGACTGCCTGTCTGACTACTTGAACGCCTGCCTGCTTGCGCGCTTTCTTGCTTGCGTGACTGCCTCCTGGGCTAACTCGCTGGCTGACTTGCTGACTGGCGGCTGACTATAGCGTATCTCTCGACACGGCAGCGAGGCAGAGCACTACCAGCTCATATATAGAGTATTACATGGTTATTTTAAGTGGAAAGGAAGCAACACAGTCAGATCCAGAAAGGCAAACCGGCCGCGACTGCGATCGATGCTGAGTTGAATTGAGTTACTTTATGTTTAGTGGATCAGCAACGGGCGCGGCTGACAAGAAGAGGGTAATGGATTATTGAAGTTATGCGAAACAAAGTGGAGCTCGGCGTAAAATGTATTATGTGCATATGTGAACCGGCTATTGGCAGTCACATCGGATCACTAAGATGAAATTTGTAAAACGCTTACTGTGTGCATGATGCGAATATACAACAATGTACATACATATATGAATGGTTGTGTGGTAATTACAGAGCGCTTGCGATAAAAAAAATCGAACAATCAAAGCAAGCAGACGTCACGTCATTACATTAATTTTGCATCGATTTGTAACGAAAATCGAATTTCGCGGCCTGGCAAACCACAAAAGCGGGAAGCCGAGATGCGCTACGAAACCGCAGAAACGATGTGCTTTCGAAATGTGGCTAAACGCAGAAATTGTGCACACCAACTTATTTGCTGAGCCTTTGGACCTCACGCCTCTTTGGAAGTTAAAAAAAAAAAAAAACATAAAATTAGCGGACAAAAATCGAAAGCAATACTATCTAAATAATTCTTCAAATTCCTATATACAAATGTAGGTACATATATACAATGTTTACAACCGATTCATCTCACATCACAGCTGGTCTAAAAGCCTCCTTCCCTCTTTCCACCAAATCATAACGTGGCAAATGGCGCTCGCTTCCGCCAGCCAAAAAACGGCAAACGCTCACCGAAAAGCGCAGTTACCCACGGACGTAAAAACGAAGAACGTGTCAGCTGACACGATCTATCTTATGGGATCTGCGTCGAACAAAAATTCAGCACCGCATGACCTTTCCATCAACAGCACACTTGATATCTTTCTACGTACTGCTACGCTACGCTACGTATACGTTCGTGGGTAACCGCGCTCGAACATGCACAAACACTCCCACGTTGCGATCGTAGCTGTTGAGAAGTAGCCATCGCGTACATGCATACATACTAAACTTAATTTGCGAAGCATTTTCTAAAAATATCTTTTATTCTAAATTTTTGTGATTAGGTGATCGTGATGAACGCGCAATTTGCCTTGGAGTAGGTGAATTTGTTGCGTGGCAGCGCAAAAATCTCCGACTTACATACATACATACATATGCACACCTATACACACACAGTTAGATAGGCATAAATATCATATACATATGTATGTAGCAAGAATGTTGCTATTCGTTCGCTTATTTTTTTTTCATTTAAGCATAAATAAAAATAATTTCTGTTACAAAAAAAGTGTTTTCATTCCGCCCGCCAATTGGATGCTTCTCCACCAGCTTTATTACTTTTTTTCTAATTTTTTTTTTGTTGTGTTTTTCACCGATATATTTTATTGTGAGCTTTTGCGCTTCTCGTCTTTCGCGCATATTTTAGACTTTTATGATTTTTTACCCACATGCGCAGGCACACATTCACACCAAGAATGATAGAGAAGAAGATTGCGCCCTCAACGTTCCGCTATCTTTGTTTTTGGTTTGAGTTTGACAGCCAGCTGCTTTAACGTGACGTCATAAGCGAAACGAAAATTTACCACAAAGAGCAACAAACTAACAATGAAGTGAAAAGAGCTGATTTTTACAAAGTTAGTGTTCGGTGACAAGTTCCAATAACGATATTTCAGACAAATCGTTGATGAACAACTATTTTTCATTCCCGTTTGCTGTGGCTTTGGCATTATTTGCAAGAACTATTCACTAAAATTGTAACTAAGGTTTTAATATCTATTAATTCTTTCCGATAATCAGCAATGTATGTGTGCAATCAAAATTTTAATAGAAAACACAAAATCACTTCGATTTTATTTAGATATTTATTTTGGTCCACAGCTTTTCCAATTAGGCAACTTTTGATAGCTTTTGGTCACATATTTGCCTGGCACATTTACTTAACTTTTTCTTCTAACATTTCTCATAACAAACTAATACATAGTGTTTATTTTACAATATTACGTGAATGTTCGCAATTTTGTTTATCATTTGTATAGGATTTTGTCACTTCTTCTTTGTACGTTATTCGTACTGTTTCGTTCATAACGTCACAGCAAGGCTGAGGGCGCAATCTCCTTTTCTATCATTCTTGCATTCACACGCTAATATTACATTAGTGTTCTTCTGTTTTTCGTCTCTTTCTTTCGTTCTTTCGTTTTACATTTTCCATTACGCGTTTATGTACATTTTTTTTATTATTCGTTAGTTTTTTCGACCTACGTTTGAGAACGTAAATTCTTCCAGGTTTTGTTTTTTCATTTTGCATTATTTTAAATATTTTTGTTTATTAGACCTCCGCAAGGGCCATCATGATCATCAGCCAGTCACTGTTGCTGTTGTTGAAATCACTTTCGTCGTCGCACTCGTTAGCTTCGTTTGACGTTTATGATTAAAAGTAGCGAATAATAAACGGCGAAATAAAAATAAATAGGTATCACTCACAAATTGCTAACGCAGCGAACGACCTCGTGGCTTCTTACCGAAGAAACTCTAGTACAGGCCCTACTTGCTTTCTAGTTGGATGCGAACAGACAACTGACGATGTACAGCGGATCCCAAAAGCGCCACAGCCCGTATCGACAGCAAAAGTAAGAGCAACCACTAAAGCTACACATATACAAACGTGAGGCGGCAGCAGCGCCAACAACGCAACGCTTACACATCGACCATGTGGATGGCGAGGTGTCGTCGTTTAGTCGTTTCGTATCAACGTCGTAGTATTTGTCGTACATAAGTCTCGTCTCGTCTCGTCTCGTCGGCTAACAGCGCCATATGGGGCGAAATAGCTGTACGTTTTAGCAATTCAGGCTCCACCAGCTTCGTAGCGATAACTGATTGTGTCGGTGGTTGCAAAACCGAATGCGGCAGCAGCAAGAACAACAAACAGCGCAAAAATCGCTATAACCAACAGCACGTCAATGGCAACGGGTACGGCTACGGTGGCGACGTGTCCAATAACGATGACGTCGCCAGCAACGTCTGCGCCAACGTTGATAGCGTCGCGCGACCCCAACAGTCGCACACGTACAGCCAGCCCCATACTCAATGTGCCCAATCAGCCGATTTGGCGGTGGCGTGCTGGAGCAGCGTTACGTTGTCATACATTCCAAAAGCATTCATTCTCAAATTCGCTGGCCGTGGGCGCAATGCTGGACAGTGCTGTTTAGTGGGCGCTAAAGTTTGTTGTGTTCATTTCTCTTTCGCGCAATTGAGTTCGCGCTCATACTCTCAATTATGGTTTGGCGGTGGGCGCTATCCGCGCGCGCTCGTTTTGTACTTATCAAGCACAGTGGCTCACAAGTGCACAAAATTACCAGACTCTACATACTTACTAACTAGTAAAAAGTGGGGCACATTCAGCTTTTAGGGCTTTTGTCATCGAAAGTTCAGTAAAGTTGTGAAATATCGTGAAACCACGTTCTGTGGGGGGAGGGGGCGTGGCATTTTTGTTCGCCGTTAGCCTGAAACTTTGTTTGGATTCAAACGTATCGGAGAGGTCCTTCCCAATCCTGATAGAGCTTGGTGTAGCTTAGCGTCACGCGGGAATACCAAATTCAGATAACGCGGCATATAAGTAACTCCGTTTCATGATGTGAAGAACGGTCTATGGTGTATTGACGAGGTCTAAAGATCCAATCAGTTCAGACTTTCATACGATGTTTATGTAACTGGTTCCATGGTGTTTTGTCAGACTTCTCGCCGCAGCACTTGAATAGCTCAGCTGGCAAGCTATTCGCGAAATTGCTATAATTTCCTCATCATGGCCGGGTGGTGCGACATCGACTCGGCGGACTTTGAATGGAGACTCGGATTTATCTCCTCCGTTTATTTAATTTAATAATGTAAGCGCGCAGGACATCTCTGGCTAGGTTGCCTTTGTTTTTCTAACAGTAGTTTGCGCTCGTCCTGAAGCCTTCAGTACGTCGCCTAAATTTGTGATAAAATGTTTTCCAGTTCTTCCTTTCGGGCTGCTATTTAAACGCTTCGCACTCACTAATCTTGACCGCTCTCCTTTTATAACGAAAAATACAGTCCGCTTTCCGCTTTAGTTCCTTATATTGATCCCACATAACTCGCGTTGGGCCCGATCGAAGCGTTGTACTATAGACGTAGAGTATTATATTTGCAGCGACTTTACACTGCCTGTCGTACTAATTGATCTTTCAGGCTCTCCGAAATTTCTTCGCATCGTTGGATGCAAATTTTTGCTGCACTGAGGCGTATACGTATCTTGGCTGTGGCAGGGGGTAAATCCAGTGAGACTTCTGGATAGGATAGCAGTTCGTAGCATTAGTTATGGATTGGGGTTGTTTGCATTCACTGACTCTCAAACAAAATGACGAGACATAAAGTTGCATTGCTGTGAAATGAAGTGACGAATTGAAGTTTTGGCAGAGAACTTGTACGGAGAAAGATTTAAAGACACGGCTTGTACGGAGACAGATTTAAAGACACGGCTGTGTCTTTCGAGTTAACTCTTAAAAAGGGCAGCATTAACTAAAATATTCCAACGCGATAAGCGAATACAAGGCATTTATACAGAAGTAATAACATTGAAGCGGGTTGCCAGGTACCTTAAAATTTTATTTAAATCTATGTATGTAAGTATATTTATTGGGGCGGAGTGATTTAATTTCGAAAAAGGTTTATGAAATATTCGAATTCTACGTTCGATTCGAAGCAAAAATGGTTAAGAAACTATACACCGAAAATTACGTTTGACCCTCAGTTTTTAAAAGAAAAATCAGTGTACTATATTTTTTTCTGAACGAAATTATTTTTCATTTCAAAAATTTTGTGTTTTCTTCATATTTAAGAGACTACTTCCCAAACCCGAGAAAATAGAAAATTATGTATAATATTTTTTGTAGAATGAAAAATAAATTTCGACCACAAAAGTTACAATGTACCGCTTTTTCTTTTGAAAATTGGGAGGGTAAAACGTCATTTTTGGTATATAGTTTGTTTGCCATTTTTGCTTAAAATCAGTCGTAGAACTTTAATTTGCACTTTCTTCGAAAATTTTGCTCCGAAAAAATTACTCCGCCCTAATATACTATATGCATGTATAAAAACGTGTGTAATTTCGATAACTTGCTTTTGTATTATTAAGAATGACAAGGGGAATGGTCGGAGATTGCACTTTGGTACTTAAGAGGTACTTTCGTGCAGAGAGTATACAGTGACTCAAACAAGTGTTCCCGTGTTATTTATTAAAAAAATTGTATGTGAAACATTTTCAAAGAGAAAAATAATTTTTTAATTACTTCTTTTCATAGAGAATTTTGATGTGTGTATGTGTGATTTTTTAAACATTTTTCCTCAACCCGTTCTCGGTAATTGGAAAACTATTAAATCGACTTGTTTTTGTTTTTGTTGTTTTTGTTATTTATTATGTTTATGTATCAACCCTAAAAATTTGAAACAAACATGGAGTGTGAATCCCGTCCGTTTTGGTATGGAACGCCCCATATATTATGTTATTATAAAATCAACGTGATTTGTCATTCGCTTGAAACTTGCACATCAAGAGACTAAAACTGCACACACAAAAAAGGTTCTGATTAAAAACCTCGAAATTTTGATGAAAATTTGTTGAATTTTTCGAAAATTTTTATTAAGTTTGAACTTTTTATTTATATGGCTTTGGTTAAAACTTGGAATGTTTTTAACAGAAAAATAACAAAAAAAAATTACTTGAAAAACCTTGTGAATATTAAAAAAAAAAAATTACCACTGTTTGAACACTTGTTTCAGTCACTGTATATAGGGTAAAATAAGTATGGAATTTCTGAGCTCAAAGGCATTTTTTTGAGTTGCTTCTAAATATATGTAGGTTTAAAGGTGATATATTTTATGTTTTAAGGAGTATGATTTCATTAAAACTTAAATAATTTTCTAAACTTACAACAAATTAATTATTTTTTTCCAAACGACAACAAAATAAGTATGTCGTTGGAAAGCAATCACAAAACTCACCAATCGACAACCACTTGCTTTGATCATACCAAAAATCGCAGAAAATTTTTGCGATTTAAAAAATAAATAAAAATAAAAACTTTAATTATGGTTGCATACCTTTAGGCATTTTTTCAAATTTCCTCAACAGTGGGGTCTTAAATAAATCAAAAATTGTTTTTTTATTCATTTGGTTCTTGCCTTATGATAAATTACCTAATTTCTATCTAATTTATTGACAGATTTTACAAAGCGAAATTACTTGATTTCGGCATGATTTGCTTATAAATTACAAATGAGCCGTAAATTAGGATAATGTGAACATGCTTTAAGGCTCTGCCATACAAAATTTATATGCTTTTAAATTTTTTAAGGACCACCCTAAGATTTGCAAAAAAAAGCTTCGCTCCAACCAAATGCATATTTGATCTTTCGAATTGTCAAGGCCAAATCACACGATTGTTGCATTTGTACAAATTTGTAGACAACACCGCAAATCTGTACAAATGCACCAATCTTGTGATTTGGCCTTGAGACCTTTTTGTACAAAAATCTGTTGTTAACTGACGATTCTGAGTTAACTACGCACTGTGAAATTGGTCCTCTGTATTCGATTGATCGGTCGCTCCTACAAAAACATATGTATATATTTTAATAAACGCTTTTTGCTAAACTCACAGAATTTTAATTTTGCTTTCTATCGCATCATCGTTCTTTTTTTATTATTAAATATTTTTGTTTTCATTTTGTTTAAAATATTTACTTTTGTATTTTGCGCTTTCTTTGAAAAAGATTCCAACAGTTCTTCACTGGTACTTAGTAGAGCGAGCAGAATAAGTTTAGAATTTACGTGGATGCAAACATTTTTTATACAAATGTACATACATACATACATACATATGTAGAATTTAAATTTTAATGCGCAAATGTTCACGTTCCTCAAGCAATAAAATTAAATTTAAATTCATTTTATTTCTAGTTTTTCTTTCTTGTAGCAGCAGGCCGCCAAGCGAGCGACGCGATATTCGTTTAATTTGTCAACACACATACGTACTTACATACAATGTAAGTATGTATGTATCTGGCTTCATACATGGGCAATTCTCAGAAACTTAAAAAATTTTTGCGTTTTTTTTTTAATCGCGAACACATGTCTGAAATTCGAAAATTTCGAAAATTTTCAAAATATAGCTTTTTTATAATTTTTTTTTTTTATGAAAGTATAGCTAATAACTTAACACGCACGATATAAATTCAAATTTCAGACTTTATGCAAAAATTTTACCAAAAATTTCTAACTCCTTGATCAGCGTCTTTAGACAAAATTTTGGTATTCAGTTTAGTGGCCTATCAAATTTTAGTAAAGTAAAGTGCACGTTTTAAGTATCTTGGACCTACCGTTGATTTTTGGCAATTTTTATTTTATTTATTTTTTTTGTTTGAGGGTGCTCTGCATTTTTTTCGTATCAAAAAAAAAATCTAACATCAAGGGTAAGTCCTAGCATCTACAGCCAAAGCTCCTTCATTTAACCCCTCATTTTCGAAAATCGAACGAACAGTGCATGAGGATTTGATGATATGGGCAAAAATGCATTTGGGTATTATATGTATAGCTTTTTTTGTTTTGTTTTTTTGTAATTTGTTTTAGGTACGCACCAGCTACAGTATACTATAAAACTCGCGAGTGTCCGAATTTAAAAAAAGGAGTTACGCCACTTTGACTCTTCATAACTTCTTTTCTATTGCAAGCACATACTTCTAACGGGCTGCATTCGATTTGCCTCTCCAAATACTACTAGCTAATTACAAACTAAAACATGAGCAATCAACGCACCAATTTTTGTAACGTAGAAATTAAAAAATGGCGGGCTTATTTGTGAAAATTTACCAAATTTTATTTCCGAATTATATGCATATTTGGCTAGAAAATATGTACGGTGGTCCTTTTAATAAACCAGCGAAAATTATGTGTCCGAATAAAAACTGGCGATTGAAAATGCGAAAGTTCGAACTAAATGAGAATTGCCCACATATCTGTATCTACATTGCGGGTACATACATACATACATATGTATTTTAAATGGCAACTTTATACATATTTATGCATGTACATTAGGCTGTCCCATATTTGTATGAACAGATTTTATTTTTTACCAATTTTCGGTCTTGCCCCCCAAAACGTTGAGTATGGGTACAAAAAGAACAGTGCTACAATTTTACACCCCTTGCACCCTTGAATATCACATGGTGATCCATGTGCAGTAGCAGTTTACGTGGCCGCCCCCCGCCATTTTTTGTCATTCCTCATGCGCCGCCGCCGCAATTGGAAAAAAATAAAAATTGTTGCAACATTCTTTCTTAGTAAATTTGTTTGCTTCCCGAAGCATTGATCCAGCCTTTGCAAGGGCCAGTAATCAGCGGTTGTGCTGCTGAGTTGGGCGAACGTTCCAAAAGCTGCTATTCAATCGCTTGTTTCGCATGGAAAAAGGTTTCACATGCAAATAGATTTTAACAATTTAGAATTTTTGTGTGAAAAATTTAAATATTTGACATTTTCGAGACCAAATAATTTGAAAAAAAAAATCAAATCAGCTGCTCAACTGATACTACCTATTCAATGTGCTTTGGTTCGAGCACTGGTAATCTGATGGTTTCTTCCGCAGTACTTACCAAATTTTTTTTCAGTACCACAACAATACTACTTACTTTTTTATATACTACAACAACAAGTAACCTTATTGCTTCTAACTCCTCAATTATTGGGAAAAAAAAACAAAAAGAAGTTGATTTTCTTGTGTATAACATAACGGTTGTTTGTAACAGGCTAAATGAATCGAAATATATAGAGACAAATGTATACATAAATGCTTAAAATTAAAAGGGGAAACGATTAAGCGGTGACTGTCTGTCCGTCAGTCCGTTCGTCCGTCTGTGCACACCATAACTCGAGTAAAACTTGATATATCTTAACGAAACTTGGCATGTGTACATACTTCCTTTCGGCGTAGGGAAAGCGTGATCCAAGAGGCGTAAAATTTGAGGGCAGATATTTTTGTAGCCAACCCCAACTTTTTGGAGGATGAGACTTGAAATTCTTTCAAAATAAAATATAAGGGGCACCTTAATATACATACATATGTATATAGTAAGTATATTTACACATTTACCTGTGGTAGTGTTTGTGCGGACATTAGCACGTCAATGCGTTTCGCATACTATGTATGTATGTATGAAGCTAGCAAATTGAGGGAAGAATCCAATTTTTTATAAAATTGTACAAATACCAAGGTAAAAGAAACGAGCCCCCTGATTTTTGTTTCGACGCCAGCGCTTCAACTTTGTCCAATATTTTTTTTTGCAGTGTATAAGTATCTACTACACATAAACGAAGGTTGTTCGGTTCAGAATATTATCGCTGCCAATAATAATGATTAGGCAATGTAAGTGCTTCTATATATAATATACAAATATACATACATACATATGTACATTTGTACAGTTATAAGGCATGTCATAATTGTAAGCTATTTGTTCTTACTATTTATAACATTTTCATTTTAAATGAAACCATTTTCAAATTAAATGAAACCTTTTTCAGATTCAGTGAAACTTTAGTCAAATTAAATGAAACTTCCTTTTAAGAATGTTTTATCTAAATTTGAAAAAGTTTAATTTAATTTGAATAAAGTTTCATTGAATCTGAAAAAGGTTTCATTTAATTTGAAAATGGTTTCGCTTAACCTAAAAAAGATAACCTGAAAAAGGTTTCATTTAATTTAAAAAAGGTTTAACTTAATTTGGAAATGGTTTCAGTTAAGTATCTATACATAGTTATAGCAGTAAAACGTCTGCTTTGATTCTTCTCTATTTATGCATTTGCGTAGTCCACTTGCAAAGTGCGCTATGTAAAATTTGTTCCATTCTCAGTTTTTGGTGGCTAACGTTCCTGTATTTAAAGTTGTTTCATGTCCACTAACAACACAGTGCAAAAATGTCTCCAGTCTGAAAAATAGCATCAAATGTTAACTCTTCTTGTCGCTATCACACATATTTATAAACTTTCAAAAGTCTGCATCTTCTGATGAACTTAGAAAACTGCTTCAGGTCGTATAGACTATTAATGTTATGTCACGTCATGTTATGTTTTCATTTTATTCGGCTCTTATTTATCCAAATTTTCAGGCAATACAACAAAAAATATTCAATTTAGATGTTACTTGTTGTCGTAGTCGTTTGTTTTTGTTTTTAAATTTATGGCTTATTATTATAAAATCACATAACACTGTTTGCAAGGGGATTATTCATTTGGACTTTGAACTGCCATAGTTTATACATATATATTTTTTTTCATGTTCACATTCCCCAACAAATTGTTTCTCATTCTATTATGAATTCGACCCGCTTCCAAGAATTTATTCAGGAGCTATTGTAAAATTAAAAGTCAAATCATGAAATGTATCGTTATTCTGTACTCGGTACTCGTATCGTTCTATAACTAGCCACTGGCGTAACCAGAAGTTAATAACGGTGTGTGGGAGGGGTGGGAGACTCGAAACTATTAAGTTTTTCGAGCATGGAATTTTACCTTCGAAAATGTCTTTTCTATGGGGTTTAAAAGGAGAGTGTGCTGGCATAAATTTCGGTAAGCATCCAGTATTATCCACCATATCTCTTATTTCATGGGATTTATAAATCCTGGCATTATCCTTTACTAAAAATTAATTTTGTAACTTTGATTATGGGCGTAGCCAGGTTGGGGGTAGGGCTCGAGCCCCCTTACTTGCAAGTTGTCCTATAGGCGTATAAACTAAAAAAATGTTATTTAACATCTTTTTTATATAAAATAAGAAATATAAGTAAAATTTCGAGTATTAAAAATGGAAAAATTCGTAATTGTGTGTTATTACTGCAAGTCTCTTGAACGAAACACATTTTTGCAATACAAAATTTTCAAGGATTCTATACCATTCCCACGAAAAAATGTCCTTTTTCCATATATAATACATGGAAAACTTTGAGCGCTTTGAGCGATGCACAGTGGCCGGAGAAGCTATGTTTTTGGCGAAAAATTAAAAGCGCCTTTACGATTACAGTAAAGATGCAGTATTGTAATATTTTTGTTATGCTAAATCCGAATAAGCCATACAATTTTATTTTTAACAGTTGACAGCTCTCAAATTAACTGCCCATTTCTCTGAAAAAAAAAAATCCTTTTGAAAATACCACTGATAGGGTTTTTAGGCACATTAGTCACGAATTTTATGTTCAGTTAAAACTTTGATAGTTGAAAGCTGTCAAATGGACTGCGAATTTTTCTTAAAATGGAACAATCTCTTTGAAAATGCCAAAAAAAAAATTAAGAAAGCTATCAATAAATAACTGTTAGAACGTCCTACGATCGAATTCGTTGAATTAGATACAACGGCTTTTTCAACGGATATTCGGCCCTATTACGGTTGTCGACATAGATTTAATTTTTTCATCAAAAAATAGCCCCCTTAAGTCCAACTCCAGCTACAACAGAAAGGCGTTCCTAGGGCTATTTTTCGATGAAAAAATTACATCGACATCGACAAACATAATAGGGCCGATTATTGAAACTACTAATCAGTTTTGATTTTCTTGGACTCTTCTGAATAAGAATAGCTTTGTTCTGGTTAATTTATCACAGTATTCAAATCTGCCTTTTTCGCACAAAACATGGCTTCTCCGACCACTGTGGGACGTCTAAATATTTTTTTATTACGAAATAAAAAACAGGGATATATTTTTCTAACAAAGAACAATCCTAGGGGGTTAAAGCATAGACAGACGGCAGCGTTGATCTGGATCATGTCGTTAATTCGGGATTATCTCGGGAATCAACTGCAGTTGATCCGGATTAAGTCCTAGAGTTAATTACCAAAACTTAACTCGGATCAAGGGAGTATTCGATGACAACACTGACCAAAACTACAGCGAGAAATACAGAGAAAGTATAAAACTAGCATGAACATATATGTACCTTTTTATGGATAATGCAGTCACCATAAGAATTCAGATAGGAATCCAATTTAAATTGAATAAGAACTTATTTGAATTAATACGGTGACTGCATTATCGACAACCAGGTGGATGTCCATGCTAGTTTTTAATTTTCTTTGTGTTCTACTCTCCCTGCGCAAACAAATACGCAAACAAAGCACCTGGTTCCCTCATCCGCGGTAGGCGAGTGGTAAGAGCTGCGTACTCAAGCCTGCGGGTCCCAGGTTTTATCCTCGGTTGGAGCGTTTGCCAAAAAAATTTGGTTTTCATTGTTATTTTAATTTTTCTAATTTTATTTGATTTATCTATTTAGTTTTACTTGGTTTTATTTTCGTTCGTTATATTTTATTTCACTGTTTTTATTTCAATATTAGTTAATTTAAATTTTTAGAGTTAAATTTTACTAAAAAGGTCAAAAATAATTAACTGAAAACCACTTTAAAAAATATCGAAATTATAACTGAATGAATAAAAAAATTAAATGAATATTCTACTGGCGTGAGATTCGAACCTAAGACCTCGTGGCTCGTAAATCTGCATTACTGCCGTCTGTCAAGGCACAATTTCGATCAGATTAAGAAATCAAACGGCAAAACGCAAATTTGTATTATTTCCCAATTGAATGCGAAATAACACAAATTTGCTTTATTTAATTTTTCGTTGAGCATCAAGACCAACTTGTAAACTTTAAAATTGAGCAGTCACCCAGTTAAATTTTACAAAAAATAGCACATGAACATGTTAAATGGACGGATTTGTAGGTATACCACTTTGAAAGTGCCAGCGTCACGGCGGTCCGCGTTCGCGCGCCGCCCCGCGCCATGTTCGTTGTCGCGCTCGCGCGAACATAATTATTAATTAATCTTCTTGTTAACTTACATAATTGACGTAGTTAATCTTCTTGTTAACTTATATAAATAAGTCCTTGAATTAAACATGAGCATTTAATGAAGTGTGCGTAGTTTAAAACCAAGATTGTAGCATTATTTAAACACATAAACACATAAACAAAAGTTTTATAAAAAAAAATCGATAAAGCAATGTTATGTCATTTTTACAAGAATTCAATTCTTTAAACTCATTGAATATACATATTTATATATACATACGGTGTTGGACATATCTATCATTTCGGACCAAATTCAAAATGATGTTGACGTTGTTTATGTTACGCCTTAAAAAAGTGTAAGCCCAACCTAATTTAATTCGGGTCTGAGAGGGTTATTCAATACGTCTTGGTATAATCACGATGATGCACAAACCCTCACTACTCATACACTGTCGCGGGAGGACTTCGGCTTTAACATTGTTCGCGAGTTCAAATCGCGGTGGAGACAGTTGTCAATTATTAATAATTTATTAAGTTTAAATTATTGCGTGCCGCTTGAAAATTTTATAGAAAAGTATAAAATTCAAGGAGTAATTTTTAAGCAAAAAACACAACCGACTTCTTCATGATTCTTTCTTCGTAACCAAATGAAATGAGTATGGCACCACCCTTGAGGCGCCAACTTTCCGATAAAAGAAAGAATTATCAAAAACGGTTCACGTGATCCAAACTTACCCGGTAACATACACAAAAAAATAATCATTCTCATGAGAATTATTCTCATCATTTACCAAAATCTTAAACGAAAGATGTAGCTGAGAGTCAGTAAGCCGACTGGGATGAGCAATTTGATATCTCCGCCTTGGAGCATCATATACCCAACGGTGGCTTCAAAATGGAATGCTAAGTTGAAGCAGACATTGTATCTGAATCCCTGGGCTTAGGCAGATCAATCCAACGCCCTCAATTTGGGAGTGCTTTCCAAGCTCCGCCAAAGCGAGCGGGTTGCCACTTTCTCAAATTTAGGGATTTTCTTTGCTTTATAGCGGTTTTGTAACTAAGGTGGTCGGTTTAGAACTCTTTCGGTAGGAACAAAACCTTGTATAAGTGGCAACACTATGCAAATACTTAAAAAAACACTGAAATAGCTAAACAAAAAACGTGAGTTAAAGCAAAAGTGAACTCGTAAAAATTTAAAGATGCACATGATCTTGCAATGATAATGTACTTTTCAACAGCGTAATTCAGAATCAGATGAATCACCGATACTTATCAATGCGGTCCAAATCGTTTGGTTGGCCTTGAGAAAACGTAATTTGAATTAAACATGACGTGGAAGTTAAATAAACCTTTGTTGACAATTTTTGTATGTAAAGTTGATTTGAAGGATAAATAATGGTCAGCGGCAAATTTACGTGGGTAAACAAATGCGCCTCGGTTTGTATACTAGTATTCGTGTGTAAAAACTAACCAACAAGTGAGATTTGTACAACCATTGGTGGCACAGTCAAGCTTAGTCACGTTTCACGCGTACTAATTCTTCAATATGTATTTCAATATGTATGTGAATTTTTAATTTGTTTAGTTTTATTTTTTAATTTTTTTTTTAACTATGTACATAGGCTAATGGTTTGAACCGCTGAACTTTTGTATGCATACAATATGTACATATGGTAACCTTAACATAGAAAGTCCCTATATCGCTCGCTATCGTCGCTGAAATGCAAAAAAAAAAAACCTAACCAACTAAAACTTTGTATTGCCTACAACGGTGTGGAGACTTATAATTCGATTAAATACATCGTAATCAAGCAAGACGCTATTTTTAGATTTTTACTTAGTTACGGCCTTTTGTATTTCAACGACCTTCTGTGATAGGGTTTTTCTATATTAAGGTATAAGATTCGTGTGGAATAAAAATTAAATACATTTGAGTGTATACGACCTACGTATAGCTTAGAACATCACTCAATTTAAAATATGTACTTACAAATGTATGCACATTAGACTGCATCACTCCCCATACAAAAAAAAATCGGTATTTTTTCCATTGGAATTATAAAATCTATTATATTCTAAGACTTTCACCTTAATATTTCAGAAAAATATAATATGAGTTTTTTATGAAGAAAACTAGTTTTTTAAAGTACATCATACATTTGTATGCGCTATTTTTTTTTAATGCTCTTTCTTAAAACATTCACAACAGTGCAAATTTTCACATTTTCGTTTTAAACGAAAACACATGCATGTTTTTGCCCTTTTAACTAAAATCTATTAGAAAATATAAGAAACAAAATTATATTACACATTTCCATAGTAAGGATAGTATTCAGCTCTCAAGAAAAACCAAAAAATTAATAGAAAACAAGTAATTTTTTAAGCAAAAACAAAACCGACTTCAATTCTCATATAAAAATTTAAGAGTACCGTTAATTTTTTATGATCCCATGATCGGACCGAAACCACCCTTCCTTTAAAAAATTTACAAAAGAATTATAGAAATCGGTTAACGTGATCCAAAGTTATGCGGTAACATACATAAAAAAAGATATTCCGACGAATTGAGAACCTCCTCTTTTTTAGAAATCAGACTTAAAAAAAAAATGGAAACGAAATTTTCTTCTATAAAATTTTCTGAAATCAGTTTGCATCTCTCAGGAAGAAAAATGCTCGTTCATTTCTTTCTTCATGAAAATTTGTAGCAAAAGCAAAGTACTTTTTCAAGCAACAGAAGTAAGGGAAAATATTTCTTCAAATTATTCTTGAGAGCTGTAAACTTAAAATTTGGATTTTTATTCAATCAGTTTCATTTTCTCAAATTATACTCAAATTCGGCAAATCTTGCTTAATTTTAATGCGAGGTACTTTCGATCTATCTTCCAATGTTATTCCCATAACTCTTTCTCGGTTTTTAACAATGACTCGTTGCGGTACAATAACACAACTAAAATTAAGAAACCGAGTTTAGAAAAGAAAATACAAGTTTTTTCTTTGAAAAGGTAATAAAATGGAAAAATTGTTCACTTATTTACGAAAATGCACTTCTAAGGACAAAAACTATTTTCATGCTTTGGCAAATTCACAAAAAAATTTCACAATCGATGCTTCGTCAGAAAAATTTAATATACCCGCAGAGAAAAAAAAATGACCCGCCGTAATGTATATACAGTCAAAAATCCTCATGCCCATACAATTTGTATGGAGCATTTTGCAATAACGCGGCGCTAACGCCGAGCAAATGGAATTACATATAATTTTTGACAGGGCGTTACGTGTTGAAGTTGGTTGCAGAAGACGGAAACAAAGAACAGGGACACAAAAGTGAAAGGAGAAAGGGGAATAAAAACAAGAGGAAATGAGAAAACGTCAAACATAACGCCGCGTTGACTTGGGGATAGCGCGCGCTGAGGCTCCAATTTAGGGACGCCAGTAAGGTATGCACATACATACATACCTATAGTATACTATTATGTTTGCCTATATCTAAATATTTATGTACATAAATACGTATGTATGTAGCTTAATTTCAATAAATATGATCTCAAGCGGAATACTTAAGCCCTATTTCACTTTTTCGAGAAGGAAGACTAAATTGGGAATTAAAAGAAAAGACGCCTGTCCGATTTGAAATAAATTACCTTCGTCTATGTTTCACATATGGCGCCAATGATATGTTTTTTTTTTGCTGTTTTTATTATTTGTTTATTACAACAGGTTTCGAATTATGGAAATATGTATTAATTCTATGTACACACTCACATTTCGTCCAAGCTATGTACATATGTATTTACAAAAACCGGTTTGATTTCTTAATACTTGAGAGTTGATAATTACTTAATTAATTTTACATTCTGTTATTCCGATCAGAAGTTTTATAACATTCGAATGTTTGATGTCATCTCGTCATCAATTCCTCGATAGGCAACTCCAAAAGAACTAACTTCTTAGAAGTTTCTTTCTTCTTCTTGATTGCCGCGACCAATAAAGCTCGCCAGTGTCAAAAGTGAGTCCACATTTGAGGTGAGTTTAGGGTGAGTTGAGATGAGGTGAGCTAAGGTGAAATGAGGTGAGCTGAGGTAAGATAAGGTGAGTTGAGCACAGCAGGTCTACCATAAGCCTGAAATCAAAAACGGAGATACAAGGAACATGGTGCCAATATATTCGTTGAAAGTATAGTTGCTTTGGTTCTGGCATTACATTTAATGTTTTAAGTAATTTCGAAGCAATGTGCTAGTTTTGTAGCACAAACCGTAAAGCTGAACGATTGGTGATGATCTGTTGTATGGAACGCTCAAGTGTGGATTTTTTTTAGTCATAGAAGAAGTTTCTCTTGACTGTGACGTAACATGAAAAACTGGTTGTGCTTTTAACGTGGCCTTGAATGCTTGCCGTGCACCTGCTCAGGAACTTGGTGTTTGCCTGAAGATAAAAAAGTGTCATTTTAACCAAATAAACTAAACAGAAAGAAGGTAAACTCACCAGATATGGTTCATCATATCAGAAAAAAACGTTTCGTTATTGATTTTCGTTTACTTACAACAGAAAGCTTGAACTTTTTTTCATAGAAAAAATCTGCCAAAAATTAAATGCATGTCTGCATTGTCCCTTAATAAAACACCAGGACAATTTAAGTTTGAACCAGGACGCCAGGCCAAATCGTGGGGAACCAGGACGTCTGGTAGCTCTAGTTTAGGTGGGTTAAGGTAAATTTAGGTGGCTTAGGGTGAGATGAGCAAAATAACGTGGCAAAACATGTCGTATGGTCTGTTTATGCATACTTCGCATAACTTCGCATAAATTTCAAACTGTCAGGTGAAAATCTGTTGAATGCACTTTGTACGAATTCCATTATACGGATTCCATTATGCGATCTGTTGAGCTTAGATTTTGCCCCCCATATTCTTAGGTTCAATTGCAGTGGTACCAATAGCAATATTTTTACAGAGATGAATGAAAAGTATATTAGGGGAATTCACGACTATCAATATAATTTGGGGAACAAGTAAAGAATAGGCCCCGCTGAGCAAAAAAAAAAGAAAAAGTGAACATGGCCCGCCGCTTTTCTCTGATTTTAATCGAATACATTTTATTTTGGTGCAAATTC
>NW_023458558.1:5523571-5525615 GCF_013731165.1 Rhagoletis pomonella
TTTGGAAGTCAGCTACTCTTCCTTGCAGAAGATGAGGAGATTAAAATTAGTGAAGCGCTATCAAGCAACGCAGCAGCCAAAACAGCACTAACACAGTTGACTCTGCCAACTGGCTGTGAATTCATCTTCCACAATTCATTTTTTTGTTACGCTGACAAAACACGTGGTTTTCAAGTTCAGCGCGCAAAAGCATCGAAGCCGATGTAACATTTGGCTTTCTATAATTTTTGTAAATAAACGTTTTGTTCATAAGTGTGCGTGAATTTGTGGTTTTGTTTATTTTTCCACGTATGCTAATCTTTTTCGCTTTGGGCACATATCGCTGTATGAAGGAACTGGTATAAATATATGTGAGTGCATACATACGTATGGTGTCAAAGCAAACTAAAACAAGTAAGAGCAGCGCTGTCTTCGGCTATGCCGAAGGCTTCATACCTTTCATGAACATCTGCAAATTTTACTTTGACAGATTACTGCTTTTGAGTACATCTGCATACATCGATAGAGGAGTTACATACCTATATAAAAAATCGCATCTGAACAAACAGAGGTATGGAAGATATACCTTATATTAGCACCAATCTAAGTGATTTTCACTGCTATGTGATCGGTATGTAAACCGACACAATTTATTGGGTTTAGTTTCCTACATAAAGGAGATATATCGCAAAAACTGGTATCTGAACAATCAGTGCTATAGGAGATAAAGCTTATACAGCATAGATTTTGACGATTTTCTCAGTAGACTTTGTATTATTATTTATAAAATATCTTACGAAATTTATCGGTTTTAGCTGTTCAAATAAAGGAGTTTTACAGTAAAAACCCATATCTGAACAATCAGATGTATGGAAGATATATGTTGTAGTCACCCGATCCTTGTTATTTTCACTGTAAGTATTCTGTTAATAATGAGTGAAAATGGTGCGAAATTTCATGTTCCTAGCTGCATAAATGCATGAATTATAACGAAAAATCTCATATCTGAACAATCAGTTGTATGGGAGCTATAGGTTATAGTTATCCGATCTTTTTAATTTTCACTGTAAGTTTTCTGTTGATAATTATTGAAAACAGTGCGGAATTTCCTGTTCCCAGCTATATAAATGGAGGAGTTATAACGAAAAAATTTTATATCTGAACAATCAGTTGTATGGGAGCTATAGGTTATAGTGAACCGATCTTTGTAATTTTCACTGTAAGCATTCTGTTAATAATGGGTGCAAGTGCTGCAAAATTGCATGTTCGTAGCTGCATAAATGTAGAAGTTATAACGAAAAATCTCATATCTGAACAATCAGTTGTATGGGAGCTATAGGTTATAGTGACCCGATCTTTGTAATTTCCACTGTAAGTATTCTGTTGATAATATGTGCAAGTACTGCAAAATTTCATGTTCCTAGCTGCATAAATGGAGAAGTTATAACGAAAAATCTCATATCTGAACAATCAGTTGTATGGGAGCTATATGTTATAGTGGTCCGATTCTTCCGGTTCCGACAAATGATTAATACATTATAAAAATACACCCACTTACCAAATTTGATCCGGATATCTCGAAAACTGAGAGACTAGATTGCATACAAACAGACAGACAGACGGACAGACGGACAGACGGACAGACGGACAGACGGACATGGATAAATCAACTCAGCTCGACGTTCTGATCAAATAAGTATACATTTTAATGGGTCTATCTCTTTTTGTTCTGGTACTTACAAACATCGGACCAAAGTTATAATACCATTTCATGCTCATGAAAGGTATAAAAATATCGAAGACCAACACATTTGCGCTAACATACCCTGCAGGAAAATTATATACTGATGAAACAAAATGTTTACTTAATATTGTTTGAAATTTTTTCTTAAGTTTTCTTTTTTATGTCCCGATCTTTATCTTTATTTTATCTTTGTCTTCACGCTTATCTTAATCATTACTGTTTATGTTTATCTTTATTTTTATCTTAAGCAATTTCTTCATCTTCATCTTCATCGTCATCTTCATCTTCATCTTCATCTTCATCTTCATCTTCATCTTCATC
>NW_023458558.1:5525625-5528408 GCF_013731165.1 Rhagoletis pomonella
CTTCATCTTCATCTTCATCTTCATCTTCATCTTCATCTTCATCTTCACCTTCATCTTCATCTTCATCTTCATCTTCATCTTCATCTTCATCTTCACCTTCATCTTCATCTTCATCTTCATCATCTTCATCTTCATCTTCATCTTCATCTTCATCTTCATCTTCATCGTCATCTTCATCTTCATCTTCATCTTCATCTTCATCATCTTCATCTTCATCTTCATATTCATATTCGTCTTCATCTTCATCTTCATCTTCATCTTCATCTTCATCTTCATCTTCATATTTATCTCATTTTCGTAATCATCTTCATCTTCGCCTCCATCTTCAATTTTCAGTTTCATCTTTATCTTTACCTTAATTTTTTTCTTCATTTTTACCACCATTTTCCCCATAACCTCAAAGTTCATCTTAGCCTAAATTTTTTATTGTCCTTGTCGTTACCTTTGACTGCGTCCTCGTCTCTATCTCTGTCGTTATCCATATATTTATCCGTATCTTTGTGTATATCCTTGTATTTGCCTCTCCCCACGCTCAGTTACTCTCCACACAGCCACATATTTTCTGTCCAAGCATTCGCCGTCTACCACCTTCACCGTCACATAAAATATTTAGCGCAAATATCTTCAAGCTCGATAAAGAAGTTTCTCTTCAAAAAATCAAGTTTTATTGAACTGAAAACTGCAAACAAAGTCCTCTTTACTACCCCAGGACTCGATTCGAAAATCTTCTTCAGGGCTTATTTTTTTAACATAAAAATCTCTGGTAATGGATAATGTAAAGCCAACCAGATTTGGCATTTTTGAAATTATGCGCTAAATGATGAAGGTATTATTTTGAGTTGCGACTCTTTTGAAGACGGTGTGCAATATGTTGACACACAAATGGTGGGCCTGAACTTTAACGCCGCCGTTGAATGGTTTATATTAGAACCTTTTTTATGGCAAAAATGCAATCGCAGATATGGGATTGGGTGCTACAGTTTGGTAGCACGCGACTGCGCTCCAAGGACGTTGCTTCTTTAAGGCGAGCCTAGACAGTCAAGCTGCTTAATTAAATCGGTTTGTAAATCTGTTGACGCTCGTTTCAATCAATCCATCAGAATGAAGATAAAGCCTCATTCTCAGTTGAGTTTTCGGCGCAGAATAATTTCTGATTTCTTGCCCTCACATAGGTTGCTTTAAGCGGCAAAACAAGTTAAAAGGAAACGACGGTGCTCCAAGCAGTGATACAAAACGAGCAAACGCTTTACTCATGAAAATTTAGTTAACGTTCTGTTCGATATCCACCACACGACTACAGAGTCTTCATTAGAATAGACCAAGAGAGTATTCGATTTTTACTGAAGCCAGTACTGCCCAAACTATAGAAGAGGGATACAAATATGCGGGAAGCTATTCCTGCTATTCAGAGATTTTACATTATAATGAGGTACCTAGCTTCTGGCATGGATTTGGAAGACATGAAATTAGTAAGTTTCCCATTTTGAGAGAGCAATGATGTCTTATTCTTTATTATCTGTGAGTGATGTGCTGAATCGCCGGTACCCAATACTCGGTACCCAATACTTCAGAAACATTTCGGTACCCAATACTTCCTATTACCAATACCGATTCTATATATAATTGCAGCTTTTTGACATAATTTTCAGCAGAATATCTGTCAAAAAAGTTACATCGACTATGAATATACTTCAGATTTAGTACGTGTAAGGCAATGCTTTCCCAAAAGTTGAACAAATTGTACTAAGCAATGTGGAAACCACATATCAAAACACTCTCATCGCTTTCTTGATATTTTCGCAACAGTAAAATACCGTTTTATCAGTTTGCACCTTGGCAGATCTAAATTTTAAGAAAAATGCTTTCACGGATGAAGGCCTACAAAGATAACATCGTCCAATGCATCTAGAAAAAAAATGTCAAATAAGGAAGAGCTTCTCTGCATTGTGGAGATAGAAACTGGAAATTAAAACCTCTATAAGCTCCTACACTTTCTTTTGATAGACTAGGCTCCCTTAAACCGCTTTTCTTTTTGGTCTACATGCGTTGTAATTGGAAGCCTAACCGTTTCGGTACCGAGTATCGAAAGTATTGGATACTTTTTAAATTGGTACCGAGTATCGATCAATACTTCAAAGTATGGACCCAGCACATCACTAGTGACTGAGAAAATGTTTAACAAAATTGTTCTAGACGTCCCAGCACACTCGTCAAACGTTTGAGGCATTCAAACTTGCTATCAATCCCCGTCAACGCTTGGCTCAAGTATCAATCGGATTTGTGTACGGTCTATAAAACTTAATTCAATCGATTAACGTCTGGTTTTTTTTTTATCAAAATTGCCGTCTAAAGATGTCTTTAAATTCACGAGTTAGTTATGTTGAATTATCGCAAACCAGTCATACTAGTGGACTTCCCTACTGGGAAGCGCACCTAATTTCCATACATACAGGTAAAATTTTATTCGCTCATATACCCCCCTATGTTCATATGAATGCATATTCATGTTTAATTTTAGAAACTTACGTGTGTATATATGTGTGTATGAACACAAATATGTACGCAGTTTTAGGTCCACTAAAATTCAGCAATATATTCACTCAACGTCCGCGACTGTGTCAATTTAGCAAAACATTGCAGCTGACTGAGATGCCAAAGAGAATGGAACACAAGCAAAGAGTGCTGCAGTAAAGAGAAAATATATTTGCCGTACTCTTTCATATTAATATGGAAATATTTGTTCGGTAGTGTAAAATTTTAACACATCCCTCAAAGAAAAAAAA
>NW_023458558.1:5528508-5565505 GCF_013731165.1 Rhagoletis pomonella
AAAAAAAATCCAGCGGAGGTGCATAAGTTCACGGCTACATTTACGCGAGATGACGAAATTTATCTACTATAATGACTATAGTCATAACTAGGGCGCCCAAAAATATGCCGCTAAATATTGATTTTGAGTGGTAAGAAATAAATTTTGAATGCAATTATGAAATGCGACATATTTTTTGGCGCCCTAGTTTTAACAATATTTATTTAGACGAGTTGCGCTATCTCGATTGGCTTCAAATTTTGGGTTTTATACATGAAATAACCTAACACGTATACGAGAATTTTTTCCATGTACTTCTTCAAATCCTTATATCCCGGTTTCTACTAATCATAGGGACTTCACCTTACCGCCATTTTAAAGCTAAAAAAATTACCTTAATATTTCTGAATTTAAGGTGCTCATTTAAGGTGTTGATTTACATAGTAAATACCATTAAATTAGGGATTTGAAGTCATACCATCGTAATCCATGTTCCATTTTTTATAAAAACCATGTTTTAAAAAAATTGGGGTTCTTCAAGAACCATTTTTAAAACATTTTTTTAGGGAGTTAAAACTTTAAAGTTTGCTAAGATGACAATGCAATGTGAATGATGAATTAATCCGCTAGGTGGCGCGGGTGTGAAGTTATTTGAAATACCCATATTTATAGGCCGATACGGTTCATATAGTGGCATGTAACAGTTATACACGCTTCGTTAGCTCTAGTTTCTCTCTCAGAAGACAGATCGTAATTGTTCGTCAGAGATAAAACAATCGTCCTCTGGTAATTCGTCCAAATCAATGGCAGGGTGTACCCTTTTATTGTGGTCGAATAAATTATAAACAATGGAACAGTGGATACACCTGGCCATCTTGCGGCTTCGATTTGCCAATTTGGCGCCTTTTAAATGATTGCGATTGATGATTATTTTCACTGTTATTTTCGGGATCTGCGTATGAACAAAACTATGAATATGCGCTCACAATGGTCACACCTGCACTACGCAAAAATTTATCCATATTTAAGAAATTTAAAGCAGCCAACACCAATTAATTTTTACGCGTGTTCCCCAGTTGGCCAAAAACAGTGATGTGAAAATATAGGAATTGCTGAGCACTATCGAAACCAAAACATCGATAGTGTAACGCACACACAGCAAATTCGATATTATCGTATGTAGTACGCATGTAATGGTCTATAGCATCTCTTTTGCTTAGGATACCTTAAGGAGTTTATTCTGGCAGTATTAGCGAAATTCAACCTTGGGAAAAACTTCCATACAAAATGTGCGGGGTTTAATACAATCTGAGATTTCGACTTGAAATCTAATCTTGAAATCACTATCCTTTAAATATATAGGATAGCAGCAATATATCCTTTCTTATACTTTTTTGGTGAATTTTTTCTATTTAATTTAATTTAAATAGTTTTAAATTTTCTACATTTTCAGGACTAACGCTTGTTTACTTATTTATTTAACTTAGGTATACTGAAGCAGATAAAACTTATTGTATTAAAAGGCTTTTTTTCATTTTTCAAAATGAGAATTTCGTTGAAATACGATTGGAAATATCGAATACGGAGGCCAATATCAAAATCCGGAAAAAGAATCTATTAAGATTTTACCATATTGTAAGAAAAGCAATATGGCACTGGTCAAAATAATAGCACCACAATATTTTTAGCAGTTTTGGCTATTTTTTGGTTTGTTTAGTGTCTACTAATTTCTTATAAAAGTTGTGCACAACATGAAAAACTAAAAAATCATTAAAATTTCAAGCTCCTTAATTCCAGTATTATAGCTTATTAAATTTTACTATAACTCAGTGTAAGCTTATAGTTGCTAAAAATTCCAATGACTTGAATTTTTTTTGCCGACTGTGTTGTGAATTTTCTTGCAGAAAAAAATTAATATTATGTGTAAAAGAGACATTGTGAAGTTTTGCTAAAACCGACATCGCTGGTTTTCAAATGCGGACAAGCTAGCTTTCAGGAAGTCCCTGGTTGGAATACCGTCACACGCATTAAACAGGTTGCCTCTTTTTTGTTTTCTTTTTTTCGAAATATGAAAAGGCACCTGTGAAGTGCAGAAAAAATGCTTTTTTTGTTCCCGTACTTTTTGTTGTTACTCACTTTTTACTCTCACTTCAGAGAGTAATTTTGCTGTTTGACATTTTTTAAGTATTCGGATCAGAGCTATTGTTATTCCTCTTTGCAAGCTAACGTTTTTTGTAAATTCAAAACAATGCAGCCACTTGTTTGATTCCGGTTGCACGTGCTTGTTGGACGCTCTTTTTAATACACTTACACATATACACTTCCAAGCATGCGCTCGCTGAGCAGCGCCATTGCCGCCTTCAAGGCACTTTACCAACGTCGGCAGCGCCGCTAGCTTTGACCGCAAACTTTGCCAACGCTGTCTTGGCACTACTGCACAGGGTATGCATTTTCTTAGTATTCTGTCACGATTTATAGCTTTTCTTTGCACAACTCAGTTTCCCGGAAGCGTTGTCGTCGAAAGCAGAATGAAGCGAACAATTTTCTTTAGCCCACCCGTGCATTAACACTAGCGCCACTATAGTGGGCGCTCTCTCCCTCTCTCACTCAACTGTGTTTCGTATTGGCAGCGCTCTTTCGCTCTGCCAATGGACACAAGTAGAAGTTGCGAAGAATTTTCATTTATTTCCCCAAGTTCGTGCACTTTCTTCGTGTTGCCTCGTTTCGTGCTTTGATACTGATACTTTAAATGTCCTTTGCACCTTTCCATTGCTTCAAACATAAAGTTTTTCGCTGCGCTGGCTGCCCTTAACAAAATATTCCCATCGCTTTCGCTCCTGCCCTGCTTACTCGTACAATGTTGCATAGCTCAGGACTTCTGCCGTGTTGTAGTGTCGCGCAATTTGTGGGTGTGACCAATTTACGCATTGCAGGATTCTGCGCAGCAAATGTCCTTGCATTGCCGTTCTGTTATAGGTCGTTCGTCGTTTATGTTTAATTGTCGGATTTGTTCATTTGGAATTTGCCGTGCTCTCGGTTAGACGAGGTGCCCGAGGTGCCTGCATAGCGTACACCACCACTTGACTTCTATCATTTGTTACTTGCCACTTACCGTTGGCTATACGGGACGCACACATTACAGCCCCTAAGGAGGCAAGGCGATTTCGTTGCGGCTTTTTACCGTCGGCTTTATGGAGGTGCTGTATAACACACACACACACACACACATGCATTTGCGTGCCATTCAGGACGTGTGTTGTCACCTGTCACCCAAACCCTTGGCTGGAGGCTAGTGGCTGGTGACTCTGACCTGCATGGATGGGTATGGGTATGTGTAGTTGTATTAATGAGAAAGTTTCTTTGATTGGGTGCATATTTTAAAGCGTCGTCTTTTGCTGGCTGCTTATTGATTCGTTTCCTTCTTTCGTTTCATTTGTTTCGAAAGTTTGACGGAACTTATCAGTACTGCCATAAGTTACTTTGAGGTGAATAAAAAGTTTCTTTGGCACAAACCAAAAGGACATTAAGTGAGTTGGAGAAAAAATTCTGTGTTGAGATGATGGGGATTTTTAAATGGCTTAAGAAATTGTACGGCAACTAGTTTCAAAGGAAATTGTTGAAATATGTTCGAAAAAGTATTTTATCGCTAATTGAAATGCTCTCTTCTATGTATCTCTTTTTTTCTTATATGGAGCAGGGGGCTGGGTTTTTATATCCAGTGCCTCATGCTCATTATTGTAGATCCAGGCACGCCCAACGGGGGCTCAGGACCCGTCTGAAAGTCAGTTGGGCAATGAATAAAATTGTGTACAAAGCATTGCAAATTTTGCGATAAAATGATGATTTAGAAGTTCTGCTGTCTTTGGTTTTTCATAGAGCAGGCAAATGTTCCTCACAGTTTCGCAGGTTTGAAGGTTGTTCCAAAGTACATCAGTCATACGTACGAATCGTAAATACAATTCCCTTTTGATCAGTCCGAGTGCAGCTTATTGTCCCTGGTTCGAGTTCAACTCGTCAGCCCTCTAATTTCCGTGTATGTATGTGCCTATGGCCGGGAACCCAGATGAAGGAGGCGTCTATTAACTTGGCGCTCGACCTTAACACACATCTGCAATCTCTGACTGTTTTGGACTTAATTACCGGTTAGTCAAGTACTAGAAGTGCCTGCGATTCCCAGTAATACCGCTTGGAATATGCTAAGAAATTTTGGCAGTCGGAACGAGAGAGAGACATTCAACGTTTCGGAGAACATCCCCGCACCCACACCGCAGTCCATTTTGTGCCCGTAAGTGTAGATTTCAGTGGAATTTTCCTCGACTTTCCTGCCCCTACTCCAATCCCGTCTAGAAGGAAACTTAAAATTAAAGTTTTTCTTGAAATCTGTCTGGAGGTATAGTATATAATCTGATTGTTTCCCTGATTCGATAAGCTCGTCAAGAATGCCACAATGACCGTGCTGCAGTCTGATTGCAAAGGACGCAGCATTTTCGCGGATGTGGAGTTCTATTGGCAATTTATGCAGAATCACATCAGATGGACACGACTTAATTGCTCCTGTATAACCTGCACAAGCTACTCTTTGTATGCTGCCTAATTTCCTGACATTGTATTGTTTTTCTAGTGCTGGCCACCTAACTAACGTCCCGTACGTCATATGATAGCCGTGTACATCCAGAGGACAAGCTTTGAGTTTAGCCCCCACTTCCTACTGAACATTCTGTTGCATGTGTAATAGGCTGTGTAGGCTCTATCTACGCGTCTCTCTACATATATTCGTCTTCCAGCTCAGTTTGGTGTCTAATACGACACCCCACTTTTTCTCCTCGGGGGACAATGTGAGGGTCGTTCCATAGAGGGAGGGAAACTTGAATTGTGGTATTTTCGTTTTCTAGGTAAACAGCATCAGTTCCGTTTTGCGTCCTTCTAGGACATCGCTTATCGTTGAGGGAAAGATACCTGATACCCCCACCACTACATCATCTGCAAATGCTACTACCTTTACTCCACCATTGATGAGATCCACTAGAATGTCGTTCAGTGCCATCACCCACATTAGCGGAGACAGAACTCTCCCTAGGGGAGTGCCTCTATTCGTATAAAGGAATAGCGTTATAAATATTCCCCCTTTAAAAGGGATCGAACAATTGCTTCGATTCTAATGTTATTGAAGGCACTCTCTATGTCGAGGAAGGACGCCAACTTATAACTCTTGTAATCGAGTGATTTTTTTATGGTGCTCACGGTTTTATGGTGAAGGACAGTTTCAGTTGATTTGCTCTTAATGTCTGCATGTTGAGCTTTGGAAAGTTTGGAGTTTCTCAAAAAATTTCTTATGTGTAAGTCTAACAGTCTTTCCAAAGTCTTGCCTCAAACCTTTGAGCCGTATTAATGACTTTGGTGCCAAGGAGCTATAGTTTTTTTTAACATAGGATATTATACTGATTACATAACTACTAAAAGATGTAATGCCATGTTCTGACCGACAACGAAAACACTTTGAAAACGAGTTTTTGGATTGTGGGCTGAAGGCTGTTCACACCGGCTGTTAGTGTTATAATTTATTCTTTAAACAAATGAGTGCAAAATCTAGGAATTATAATCATTTTTGAACATTTAATTAAAAACATCCACGCCAGGATTTTTTTCAGCCAACCCACTCGCAAAATATTTCCTAACACGTTAATTTCATACAAAGTAGACTTCACCCATTAAACATAATGTTTTTCGAGATGATATTTATTTTTTTTGGTTTGTTCTCAAAAATCTACGCGACTTTTTAGCCGGTTGAATCTTGCACTTCATTACACTAGAATTGTATGGGATATAAAACGACATAACAAACAAATTTTTAAAGATTCAGATTAAAAAGTTGAAATTTTTATGAAAATTTATTGAATTTTTCTATATTTTTTATAAAGATTGAAACTGTGGATTATATTTTTTTTGAGTAAAGCTTGGATGGTATTTTTATAGAAAAATAACAAGTAAATATTAAAAATATTAAAATCAACACGTGGTCATTTGTTTGAGTCACTGTATATATTTTTTATTATATATTTGATTTGAATAAAAATATAAATATAAGAAATATAGATCTGCCGGATGGAGTTACGAAAGACCTAATGTGAGAGAAAAATAAAGGAAATTTTAATTTGAATTTATGGCGGCATGTTTTCCCTCGAAATTTGTATTCGGACGTTACTCAAAATGTTAACGATTTTGATATGACCATCAAGGACAACATATTTCTGAAAATTGGCATGTATTGAGAACACAACCTACAAGAATACATAAATATATTACTAAGATAAGTTATTAAAGTATCAAAAGAAATGGGTTTGGCAAGGCTTTATTTCTGAACTATATTCAGAGGGTTGCCGCATATTTAAAAAATAAAATTAAACTTAATTCATCAGTTATTTAAAATAGAAGAAGGTTATAGCTTGAAACTTCGTTTGAAGAGGGTTGCCACCTACTTAGAAAGTCGAATTTAATTAGCTTATACGAAAATTATTTGAAATACGGGTGTCAAGCGTAAAATTGTTATGAAATTTTTAGTTTGAACACTAGAAATAATTTTGAGATGTTTGAAGAGAGTTGTCACCCTTGCCACCCCTTTAAAAAGTTAAATTGAAACTATATTAAAAGCCAAACGAATAACTAAAATATGGATATCAGTCGAAATGGGTTTGAGAGGCTTTAAATCTGAAATATATTTAGGGGGTCGCCACTTATTTAAAATACCACATGCAACTTAATTTATCAGTCATTTAAAATATTCATCACCATGCTAAGCGAAATAATTTGGGTATGTTTTAGCTAAAAAATACTTTTAACGAGGGTTGCCGCCTGTTTTAAAATTGGAATTTTATTAACTTATGTAAACACTAGTTACATGAAATATTAAAATACGTATGTCAAACGATAGTGTGTATTTGTACCTATCACAGAGAAAGATCTTGAAAAAGATTTTAGCTTGGAAATACGTTTCAAAGGCATTTCCACCTGTTTGAATAGTCGAATTTAGTCAACTTACACATAAATTTTCTGAAAAATTAAAATGAAACCTCGAATAGAAAAACACACTTTTTTATTAGGCTTGCCATCTTTTCGAAAAATCATACTGATCTAACTAAGTATTTGCCTGTAATATACGGGAGGGAATTTCTTGTAAAGGTCATTAGATATACACCGTTCGTTCCCATTTGAAGTATGGAGGTGAAATAAAGACTTTGGGCTGTGTATATGGATTAAGATTTTATTTTTTGAAATTGGAACTTTTTTTTACCGGTACAGGGTGATTTGAAATTTTGGAGATATAAGAAACAGAAACTATGCGAGACCTGTCTTAACTAGAAACGGCACATAACATTTATAACCACATTATTTATTTAATTTAATAATATAAATGTAATTTTAAAAAATAATGCACATTATTTGATTGCATCTCCCAACTTTTTGTTGATGAAGTTAATCGATGTGTGCACTGAACGGCTCATATGTACATATGTATGTATGTATGTAGGGCTATATGTAATGCAACAAGTTTGCGCACTAAAACTATTTAACACGTAATTTTTGAGCAAAAACCCCCAAACGACTTCAATTCTCATATACAAATTTAGGAGTACCGTTAATTTTTTCGGGATCCAATGATCGGATCTAAACTAAATTAGTATGGGACCTCCTGTGAGACACTGCCATTCCGATGGATAAAAAAAAATAATCCGACGAATTAATAACCTCCTCCTTTTTTTTGAAGTCGGTTAAAAATCAAATCAAATGCACATTAACATTCGCGAGCTGCTAATTAAGCCGCGAATTTTGACGATGTAGTGTGATTGGCATAATTGTTGGCAACTCATTTACATATACATACATACATACATACATCCATACATTATATATAGAATTAAATGAAAATAAAAATACAAAAGGAAATTAAATACAGCTTTTATCATTACAACAGTAGCTTATTGATAGTATAAAATATACCTAAATACTAACAAACGTATTAACATGAGAGTGGCCTTGAACTTACTGGAATGTATGTATGTATGTATTTAGCCCAGCTATACAAATATAAGTGCATAGTGTGAGTTCTTAATGTGAGTAAGTATAACAAAATTTGCTGTATCATGCCAGAAATGGATATTTCAAACATACATTAATATGTACATATTTAGGTGCAAATACGCTTATCGATTTGGACAAGTGCATATGTACATACATTAAGCCGTATCACGACATATGATAGAAAAAAGTTTAGCGTGTATTAGTTTTATTTAAACACTTAACTATGTATGTTGAGAGAAAATTGTGGGTGTAAAAAAAATGTTTAGGCACCAGCTATAGCCAAATCGCGTTTTTTGCTATAACTTTCTTATTTTATATCCGTTTTTTAAATCTTTATATCAATGAAAGGGTCTCACTCAGGACTATATTTGGCCATTAAACAGTTGGGGCCTTCAAAACCGTTTTAATTTATACCTTCACTAATTTTGGAATTACTATGCCTAGATTTTTATTTTTATACTATAAATCTAAAGCTCTAAAAACTAAAAAAGGGTTAGGCTGCATTCAGCGTGGCCTTTTCAAATAAGAAAGTTTTAGAAAAATTCGCGATTTAGCGGTTTTTAGCGGTTGCATAAAAAATATGTGACACCCAAAATTTTTTTCTCGACGTAAGTAGGTATGATACACGCTTAACTTTTTTTCGTGATACGCCTTAATGTACATGCAAGCATACTAATCTCATTTTAAGTAACGTACATATGTACATATGTATGTATCTATGCGCTTAACCTACAGTGTCGAGTGAAACTGATCAAAAAATACGTCCCACACTATCTAACAATCCAACGTGAGCAGTGGCGCAGCCAAGTGGTATTGGGGGATAGATCCCCCTCGTTAATGAACTACCGTTTCCTCCATTTGATTAACTTTATTTTATCTATTGACGTCTGCTGTGACTGAGGTTTGTCTTGGGTGCGAGCAATATCTAAATTAGAAAAAGCAGAGAAATTCGCTTAATTGGAGAATTTATCAACAAGTGCTTCATTTGGATTGAGTAGGCGATTGAGAAGCAAAGTTTTCTTTCGTTGTACAAAAGCAGCACCTTATAAGCATGGACAATGGCTACGGACATTGATACAAATTATAAAAAGAGTACACAAATGAAAGCAAAAACAAGTAAGGAAGTCGAAGTTCGGGCGAAGCCGAAAATAAAATACTCTTTCTGAAAACTACCGCTACATGGTACGCAGGGGTAATTTTAAATGAAACATAAATGAAACGGTGCGCCCCTTGAAATGAAAAAATCTATATACTCACGAAGCTATGAGCCAAATAGAGTTAAACTTTTTAATTTTTAATTTAAGATATTGCAAATTTTCAAGGATATTCAAGCACAAAATTTGTAAAGCACATTTTCCATACCCATTCGTCCCTATGCACCAAAAATTTTATTCTGTCAAAATTCTACAGATCTTTTTCTTTTATATGATGCCCTTATTGTTATCCTACATTGCACCGAATTTGTTAAACAAAATTTTGGAGTAATCATATTTTTTAAATTTCAAGGTCCTTTTAAAAAAATCCTGGCGTCAGAGAGAAAAGCTAAGTACGCAGTTTTACTATAACTTGCTCATAGTTTCGCGAATATCGTAATTTTTTTTTGTCGCTCGGTGTAATCAATTGCAGAAATATTCGAAATAAAGCAAAAGGATGTCAATTACAACAAGTTTACTTTGCTTTGGCTTGCGCAGAACTTTTCACGTTTTCGATAAATGAAACAGCCAAAGCGTTTAATCTTTCTTGGGACATAGTAGACGTTTTGATGAGCGGCGATTTCGAAAAACTCCGCTCCCTGCTGACAATAGTCACTATCAAAGTCAACACATTCCTGAGAGCAACCAAATCATTAGGAAATACATCGAAGACACTTTTCTTGCCAAAATTCAATTCATTTTTCATCGATGAATAATGATGCGCGTCGATGAATAAAATTCACATTCGAAAATGTTATGCAATAAAAAAATTAAACTTCATCCCAGAATTTTTCGCTCCCCTCAATTTGGCGCCCATGGCAACCGCCCCTCTCGCCTTGTCCTAAAGCCGGCCGTGCTAGTTTGACACGCCAGTGCTCTCTTTTTTATGTTAGTATGTTAACAAGTAGATGCTGATGCAGTCTTTATGTAGTAAAATCCAACGTTAATTAGTCTCAAACTAATTCTTTACGGTAAAAGTTAAGAAGTTAAGATTGATTAGGCATCAACGGATTTTGCGTTTATAATTGACGATTTATTGAGACTCATATGCTCATATTCATAATATAGTACCTACTATGTATATATTCTGCTCAACGCCTTAATGGCAAATAGTCGGCTTATTCGCCTATGTATGTGCTATGTATGTATCTACATATATATAGGTCACCCAAACAAAAGGTAGCACTTCAATTTATATATAGATATTAGATATCCGACGGCATATTTTTTTCTGTGCATTTTTAATTTTTAACGAAATGGCTCTTCCTTTCTTGGAATTATATAAAAGAAAGTGGCCTTTGTCAACAGAGTTCCATAAAAGTCGGTATGTATATACATTAGGGTGGTCCTAAACAAGGTAAATTCAAAATTTTATTGCTCCCACCGCCTAGGATTGTTCTATGCCCTATTTTTCCATTTTGAAATCACAAAATATTTAGAGGTCAATCAAAGCGCTCAAAGTTTTCCATATATTATATATATGGAAAACAACTTTTCGTGGAAATGGTGTAGAATTCTTAAAAACCAATATTTTTCATCCGGAAAGGTCGGTTTCTCTTCAGCAGATTCCCAGTAATGATACCCCATTGTTTATGTAACCATTTTTTTAAACTAACGATTTTTTATTGGTCCCCCGTTGCATTTTCTAGGGCCTTTGAGGGTTTTTAGCCTATAAAATAGAGTTACTATAAAATAATTGTTAATTAAACAATTGGGTATTATTATTGGGAATCTTCTGAAGAGAAACAGAGCTTTCCGATTGAAAAATTTTTATTTTTAAGAGTTCTATACCATTTCTACGAAAAATTATTTTTTTCCGTATAAAATGTATCTCTAAATATTTTTTGATTTCAAAATAAAAACGGGGTGAGAGCATAAAAATTCCGACTTTACTTTTCCACATGAATTTTTTGACCACCCTAATGTACATATGTACATTTCTCTATGAAAACAATGGCAACAATAACAGCTTGGCCTATCAATGACAGATCAAACTATGAATAGCATCAAAGTTTTTCGATTATAACAGCCCATATGTGCTTATTTGCCCGTGACTTTTACATAGGATCGAAACAGATAAGCCATTAAAGGATATTTAAGTATGTTAATAACTGACAACAATGGAAAGATATGTTAAGAAGATGGGAGTCAAAATGATATTGAGTAGGGTTGCCACCTATTTAAAATTACTATCTTCTATACATAGTGTAAAGTGGCGAAGCCTCGCGCTTCCGTGGCCGGTTAGTAATAAATAAATTTGAGCTTGATTAATACATTTTTAAAAACTTTACAGCACAAAAACAAAAACAAATCGATTTAATAGTTTTCCAAATATTTCGAGAACGAGGCAACGAGAACCTTTGAAAAAAATCGCGCACTCACACATTAAAATTCTCTATGAAAGGAAATATTTAAAAAAAAATGTTTCTTGAAAAATTTTTGACACAAATTTTTTGAAAAAAAAAAATTAGTTTTTGAAAATATGCCATCTCACAAAAAAAAGTGAAAAAAATCACAGTTGTAGCTCTGAGTATTGCGCAATATTTAAGTAGAGTATAATGGGGTGCACTCTATACATTAATTATTGCTTCTTTTTCAATTTAAAAGAGAAAAAAAATATATTTTTTTATTTAATTTAATTTTAAAAAACTTATTTTATTATTCTCTACTATTCTCTGTTCCTACGTTTAATTCGAAGCAAATTTTCCAGAAAATCCATGAGTCTAAAATCAAAATTTGGAGTTTGCCAAATTGCGAGAATATATTTCGAAGAAAATGTGGAAATGTTCACTATGGAAATGTAAAAAATGAAAAGAGAAACGTGCAAGTGTTCTGGTGGAAGTTTTATTAAAAATATTATTGTATAAATAGTTTCCTCATACCAAAAGAGCCCTTATAGCATAAGGGTAGCAAAGGATGGCGATGTCCTTGAAAAGGATTCATTTGGCTTCATTTTTCGCTACAGCAGGGAAACTTGTACAATCAAATAATAAAATTCACTAGTAAATATTTGATTTAAATTACTATTCTCTATTTTACGTTAGTTAATATGGTCACCGTAGTCATATGTCCATCAGCTTGTGCAACGCGAACTCATCTTTCCGAGAATACAAATGAATAGAGGCATGAAATGCTTATCTAATTAACACGCTCTTCTGCGAATAATACAATAAGAAATGGGTCAAATGAGAGGTGGAATGCTAATGTCGTTACGTATTAGCATACATACATACGTGTATGTGTGTATATTTTCATATACATACAATCCTATTTACATACTCATGTGCATAAAAATGTTGTTAATATGTAGGTATTTATAAACTCTAATGGCACTTGTTGAATTGGCTTTGGGTTCATTTCTAATGAATATTTATGTATGTATAAGTGCATACATGCATATTAGGTAGGCCCAAAAATTTGTTCCTCCAGCCAACCCCAGACCTGACGAATATCAGAAATAAGGAGACACGTATTTTTGTTATGTTTTGAAATCGATTTGTATTTACCCGCGTCGCCGGGGCTTTGCAGTTTCCCATCTATTTTACATGGGGAAAATGTGTACATTTTTTCTTAAAATTGCTATAAAATTGTTAAAAATTTATATTTTTTGATCGAATAACACTATCTTCGTTTAGAAGTCTTCAAAAAAATAACATATGGTGATTACTTAACTTAAAAATTTTACTGTGTTTTAATAGGGTTGCCAGATTTTGTATGCGCGAAATCAGTACGTTAAACTTTTTCATGCTAAAAAAATCAGTACTTTTCAGTACATTTTTATTCAGCGCAAAATTATGAATGTAGGTATTAGATAATACTTTAAAACGTCAGATTTGTTGTTTTTTAACAATATTTTGGTATATAAATGAAATATATTTCAGAAAATATAAAAGCGTTCATTTATTTTAACAAGAGTGTACACATAACTTTACACAGAAGCCAATAAATTATTTTATATTTGTGACATTTTTGAATAACAATAATGAGATCATTTCCATCTTCAGTCTTTAAGTAGTCAAAGAAGATGAATAGAAGAATTCTATACATTTCAATTTAAAATTACTTTTAATATGAATTTTTAATTAGCCGGTTTCTCTCTTTGCGAAGCAAACTTTACACTAAAGATCCTCTCAGTTGCTTCGTTTCAGTGTGGTATTGAAAAACAAAAATTAAAAAATTACGTACTTTTCTAACTGTGGGAAAATACCGCTATTTAAGGACTTCATCTATAATTCCTTAATTGCTTTAACTACGCAAAAACTTTGAAAGACTCAGAATTCGCTAAAAAGAGTATCTAACTATATATCTTGTATGCAAAACTCTTTTACAATGTCAGTAAATTGTAAAGACAATGTAGGTTACAGGCAAAAGCCATTCGAATATTCAAATTTGTTGCTCTTAAACTGAAACTTATTTTCGAGGTACCTAGCAACACTCGACAAAAAAACGTAAGCATTCTTTTTAAATAATTAAAGCTCCATCATATTATCGCAACTGGTACGGTACCTGGTACGGTAACTGGTACCCGGCGGTATGCTAATAAAACGATTGATATTTTTGTTGTATTAATTTCCTGGGCATATCAAACATTATCTGAAACATGTCAACTATACCTATATTATTTTCTTCTTACTTTTTACAGTACAGTTTAAGGAAGTGCAAACGGTATGTAAAAACCTTAAGAAAATCCTAAATCAGTACAAATTTTGAAAAATCAGGACATTAGCGTACTGATTGAAAAAATGAATAAAATCAGTACAAGAGTTAAAAAATCAGTACTGTACTGATAAAATCAGTACGTCTGGCAACCGTATGTTTTAAGAACCGATACTGCTATATGTTATATACCAAATTTGTTATTTTATGTTTTCATAGCCACATCTCGCACGAACAGCTCAATGGTTTTATTTATTTATTGTTTTTTGCATTCTACTCGATTATTTCTGAGCGTATATGGTAAAAAATTAAAAAAAATATATATTTAAAGGTCAATAAAATATTTAAGTTCCTACATCAAAACTAAAAGCGTTTGCAAATATTTAAAAATATTATTTTTCGATGGGGTTGCCACCATTCTAAAAAAATAGGACAATGATTATTAAAAGTTTAAGCTTATTTTTACCACAATATGGGTATCACACGAAAGGTGTACGCATAAGCTTTGGATGGGTTGCCACCCATCTGTTAACCAAGATGAGGTAATTATGAAAGTTATGTGAAATGATGCAATCTGCACTTTTTCACATTCGATAGTTTGACATGGTACCGACGCTATATCGTACTCATTTTAATTTTTTAAATAGGTGCCAGCTCCATCCAGAAAGAGGTAGGGGTTACAGATTTATTTTAACACCTTTTGTTTGAAACTCATATTTTACTTAACCGCATATAGATTGAAAAAAAAAATTATTATAGACCAGTGTCGGCCACACTTACACAATCACATTTTGAGCATGTGTTGAAAGCACAAAAGCCCATCGATACACCCAAAAAAAATCTGCAAATGTAACACAAAGGTTTGTCTTTGCTAAGTACAACGTTAGTTAAGTATAAAGCATTGTTCCGTTAATATGTATTTAAGTAAACCAAATTGCACATACATTCATATACATATCCAAATGAGTGTACAAAGAATGATCGCAATGTTATATTTTTTTAGAAAGGTGGCAACCCCATTCAAAAATATTTTTAATCCTTTTCAAGCGCATTTAGTTTCGATGAAGAAACTTAAATATTTTATTGACCTTTAAATACTTTTAAATTTTCAAATATCTGGCAACCCTATTTTCAAAAATTGTATTACATACTCACAGAAATAAACGAGTAGAATGCAAAAAAATAAATAAATAAATAAAACCATTGAGCTGTTCCTGCGGGATGTGGATATGAAAACATAAAATAACTAACTTTGGTATATAATATCTGTGGCAATATATTATAACATCTTAAGTCCAGTTAAGTCAAAATCGAGTTAGTGTCATATTATGGTTCATATCATATTATGGAAGATTGTCTCTTCGAAAATTTTCTTGGTCAATAGGTGAAAAAAGTTATCAAACTCAGTAGTGTTTCCTTGTGGATTTTATGTGAAATTTTTTTATAGAATTTATTAGCAAGAATGTTATAATTCGTAGAGAAAATCTATGTACATACATATATGTGTAGTCCGACTTGCTTGCATGAAAAAAAATCATTTAAAAAGAAACCCATTTTTCATTAAGGTTACCTATTGAGGGATACTAATGGAAGTTTAAAATTTATGTCGTTATGCGCTGGAATGCCCCTAAAGTAACTGATTAAACTTAAATAAGACGTTTAAACAGATACCAAGAACTTTTAAAAATATTTTCTTTGACTTGACATAATTTTGTTATGTTAGATAATGATTAAATTTCATTTGAGTTATTACCTGGTGACAACCCTCTTAAAAATCCATTAGAAACAAAGCATTCGTAAACCTTCGATTGACATCCAGATTGAAATAATTCATTTAATTTACTATTACTTAGTAAAAAATGGCCTTCGGATTTTTAACAGGTGGCAGCCCCTTAAACATATTTTAAAAATAAAGCTTTCTTAAACCTTATTTACGGGTGGCAAGTAGGGTGTAGTACTTCATTTAACTCAACAATAAAATTGCATTTCACTTTTCAGGTGGCAGTCCTCTTAAAAATGTTGTTCGTTGGGCATTCATATTTTAAAATTTCGCTGAACTTATAAGTTAAAGGAAACTTTAAACTTTTAAAGCAGGCGACATCTTAAAAAAAACATTTTATTTGTTATTCCTGGTCATAAGCTATCGGTATGTCAAATTTTATACAAAGAAAGATAAACAAATAACCAACAAAATATTTTTGAAATAAAGCTTTCTTAAATCTTTTAGACCTTTTGAAACTCATATTAAAATATTTCCTAAATATTGTTAAGTTATTTGTTTAAAACTTTTGAACAGGTGGCAACCCTCTTAAAGAATTTTTCGAAATTAATAAATTTTGAACTCTTTTCGCTTCACACTCACAATGTTGCAATAACTTATTTGACTTGTTAATCGATGTTAACTTTTCTAATAAGTGGCACTCCCCTTAAAATAATTTTTTGGAATAGATCTAGCAACCGCTTTCGTTTGACATCCACACTGCTATAATATTTTATTTAAAGGGTGGCAATTCTGTTAAAAAAAATCATACATGTTAACCCCGGCCATAATATGTCCGTGTGCCAATCTTCATTGAAATGTCCTTTTTAACGTGAAACTACAGTCCTTAAATTGGCGCGTCAAGTGCAAAACAACTATCAAAAATCCTCATGCCCGTAAAATTTTTATGGAGTATCCCACAATAACGCTGCGCTAGTGCCGAGCAAATGGAATTTTCTTTTTTGGCAGGGCGTTACGTGTTGAAGTTGGATGCAGTAGACGAAAAGAAAGAGAAAAGACAAAAAGGGAAAGAGGAAACGAGAATAAAAACGAGAGGAAGTGATATGCCAATATGCCAATAATATGACTCAAATACCGTATAACTAGTTGAATAAAAAGTTCTTAAAAACAATTTTAATTCTTATTGAAATAACTAAAAAGAAAAAATAAAAATAAAACTATTGTTTTAATTAAAATAAATATAAAAATAACAAAACTATAATTTTTATTAAAATAATTATAAAAAAGTTATCGGTAGATATTTCCCAGATTTGGTAGATTTTTTTCAAGTGGATGGTAAATATATTTTTTTCTTCAGTGGCAACCCTCGTGGCAACACACAACAGCCTCGCTTGTTTAATAGGAGCGCGAACAAACAAGCAGCGCTCGCTCGTTGCCGAGCAAGCCAAACTTCTCGTTCCTCGCCTCATTGCTGCTACGAGTACGAGTTGTGAGCGCCTCGTCGCCTGCGAGGCATTGAGTAGGAGTTTGCTCGCTCGCTCGCTCGCTCGAACTCCGAGTTTTTGCACACCCTGCATATCGAGCGCTAACCGCCAAAATAACGTATGCGACATTTTTTTCAAAATTTTCTTTTTGATGCAGAAATGCATCTAGATGCTCTAGGAATATTTCTGCATCCAACAGAAAATTTTGAAAAAACTGGCGCTTACGTTATTTTGGCGGTTAGGGCTCGATATGATATCATGCCCATAAATGCACTATTTTTCTTCAGTAACCGGGCTCTTATGTTTACTTTTAGCTATAATAGCATTAAGAAGTACTGTTTTTAGTATAATTTGGAAGCATGATCGATTCTGAAGTATTGTGGTGGAAATGAAGAAAATTCCTCAAAAGCTGTTTTACGCATTGTTTTTATAAAAAAAAAAAAACAAAGTGCTTTGAAAACTACGTGAACTGCAATAGGTAGAGTAATTGTAAGATCTCCTTGCGATTATAGCAAAGTTAATAAAATTGTATTTAACGGTTTTTAAATAATTTACAACCATCAAGGGATAAAAATGGGACAAATTTGAAGTTCAAATCTTGAACTTCATAAAGTGCAGAAAATTGAGGACTTCTTTGTTGGCTTTTCTGAACCTAAAAGGAGCGTTTAGCAACGTCATCTTCGAGGAGTTAAAGCAATCTGGGTATGGAGAACCTCCTGGTAGACTGGATTTCAGCCATGCCAATAATTGTAAACTAAGTTTAAACGCCCGATATGGTGGGTTTAAACTAACATCAGCCAATCAAATATCAGCCATCTGTTCAATTTAAACTCAGTTTACTTTTGTAATATAAGTTTAAACTGGCACTGAAAAATTGTCCCTAAGACACCGAACTACTTTTTTCACTACAATAAGAAGGTTTCCTTATTTTAACCTAACTTCCTTGAGCTGGCATATTCTTTCTCTTTTCTCTTGTGCTAAGTACTTGGGAGTTATTCATGGTGGGAGTGGTGGAAAGTCGTATTAAGAATGTCATCTGGTATGCCACCGGATGTCCTGAGGTTGAGGTTGTTTCCAGAGTCTATTCGACCACCAGGCTTGGCCATTGTTGTTCAGGTAGAGGTCTTTGCCATCAAAGAGGCGTGAAAACAAATATTACCCTCGGTGTTAGCCGGAATCAGCATTGCTACCTTTGCGGATAGCTAGGCGTGATCAACACGCTTTACTCTGCAAGTAATACCTCCAACAAAATAACGCAATGCTACTTTCTGCATTATGTCTTTAGCTGATAGGAATATTGTTGTAATGAAAGGGCTTCCGGGTCACAGCACAATGCATGGCAACGAGATGACCGACGAGCTAGTCAGGAACAGGTCAGCTCAGCATATCTCATTAGCAGAGGAGGTTCTTGTGCTTTTAAGATATATATATGAAGGGTCAAATATAATGTGTCATGTTGTTTGATAAAAGAACGCACAGTACTTCAAAGTCGATCCGACTTTACTTCAACCTTGAAATATTCATAACACTAAGTGATTTTAAAACACGTCCGGCGTTTTCGCATCACAAGAGCTGGACCTATAACTCTGTCAGTTATGGTATAGACACAAATCGCCTTATGCCTAGTTTACAATAACTTAACTTAATGCTTAATGCAGGTATGGTTTATAGATACTCTTACAACCTGAAAAAAGGTTATCCCCCCCGCCCATCACAAGCAAAGGAATAAACCCAAACCTTTAAAAATTATATCGGACCTTTTCAAGTGAGTCGTGGTGTATGTATGCGTGTATGTATGTATGCATGTATTTGCGACACATTGTGCGAAAACTGTTGTAACACGCTAATGGCAACGCAGGATACACGGCAATCTGGCGGCAAAGACAACAAACGTCCGTAGGTGGGGCAGCCAATAGCCGCCGCTGGTAGAGAACGCCATTTGTACAAGTCAAGCACGATGGCGCCAAACGTCTTGCCAACTTGCCGGTCGGTCGATGGGTGATGCCAAATGGCAGCAGAAGCGGAGGCGGGCGTGTGCAACGCGAAGCAACGGTGAAAATGGAAGCAACAAAAAATAAGGAACAACTATACGTAGTACCAAAAGTGCCAAAGGTATTACACAAACGATAATTTATATCCTTAAAGTTTACGTTGAACGTTTTGAAAATTTTTCGAGTTTTCCCAAAAAAAAAAAAACAAATTCCCGTGTGCGGACGTAAGTGTGCGTGCATGCTTTCGCAACTTTTTTAATTCTTGAGCTTAATTTTGGTACACGAAACTGTTTTAGAAGAATTCCAAGCGCTCTTTTACCCTTTTCGGGCTCATCTTATCTATCGCATTTGTTGCGTTGTAAAGTTGAGCTGTGCGTGTGTTGTGGGCATTCCTTTTTTTTTTTGTTTTGCTAGAAGGCGAAATCGGAGTCGCGTTGGCGGCACCACTGTTGACAGCTGCATGCGTTGGCCATTTCTGAAGGTGGGAAGGGGGAGGGGGGCGCAACCTGTGTTGCGGTCGGACAGTTTCCACCCACTTTTCTCTGTGCTGCCGACATACGTACATGTCTCCATTCAAATTAGCGAATATTTCATAGATGCCAAGAGTTTAGAACGGATAAAGTGAAAAATCTTTGCAGATACTTTGGCGGCAAGTGTGGTTGTAAGTATGCGTGCAAGCTGGAAGTATGTGGAACTAAATGAAACTATGGAATAAAGTTTTACATACTTTTAGTTTTTGATATTCTAGATATGCACTTTAAAGTTTGTTGTGAATGGGGGGGTGAAAAAATATCGTTGGTTGTGACAACGCAGCACTGACCTCAGCCAAGTCGATTTGACAGTTCGGTGATTTCTAAATCCGTTGAAAAAATTAGTGAAGCGTAAAAATAAAATAAAGCTATTAAAATAAAAACTGTCGTAAAATAGAAAATCGTAAAGGAACGCATCCCATCACAGCCGCCTTGGAAATTCACCCCAAAGCAATCAAGTTTCTTAGGCTTGCAATTTCATTTGGCAATACATACTCTTATCAATATCGTTTAGTAGAACTGTAATTTTATTTTCTAAATTTACTACAACGCTCTTAAGTGAGATATCCGCGACACACATGTGCACACATAGTATGTGTATTTAGTTTAGTACGCTTACGCTATATGACATATGATCCCTATTTATGACACTTTTATTATGTGTCATAAAGGGTTCAAAGTGTGGACGCTTCCTCTGCTTCTCCTGTCAATTTGACAGCTCATGACTTTTATGCTCTCACCCCCTTCACTTTTATTGCCATAAACTACATATATGTATCACCAATACAAAACCACACAATTCCATACATATAAATTTTTTTGCGCCATAAATTTGCATGTGCGAAAACTCGTAAAGTCTCCATTTACTCGAACAGTATGTAGCGAAAGGATAACACACCGCACATTTACGCTATTATACATACATATGTATGTATGTATGTATGCATTAGTATGAAAATGTTAGTAAGTGAAATAGACACTTCCGCTTTTAGTTTAATGTTGCTGGCGGCAAAGTTGTAAAACCGCACGCGCCAATAAAAAAAAAACAAAACGCTGCGAAATGGCACAATTTTATGCCAAACACACACACGTACGAGTACAAGCATACAATTTTTTATGTCTAGTTATTAGTCATTGATAAATGATTAAAAAAAAATTGGCAGCTGAAGTATCAAAATTCAAAATCAATTTAAATCAATTAAAAACCACTGTTTCCATTGCTTCCCTTTTGGCAAAAATATTAGCAGACAAACATTTCTATGAGGTGGTAGGGTCAAAAAGCTAAAGCCATAAGCCCAACCAGTCAGTGTGATACTTTGACCCACTAACTCTTACCGTCAGCTTTCGATCCTTTTTCCTTTCGATACTTTTCCTTTTCTTCTTCTTGTTTGGCGCTATAACTGCTTAGGAGATTTTAACATAGTTCGATAAAGGCCCATCCTATAAGGTTTTAGGTAATCGAACTCCATTTTTGAAAGCGTTTGACCCATGGAACTTTGAAGTAGCCCTGCAGGAATGGGACTAGTTTGTAGCTAACTATTAATTATCTAGCATTCGACTAGTAGTAACTATTTATTAACTATTTCCTTTGGCCGTAACTAACTACCCTGCAAAAAGTGGGACTAGGTTAAGTACTAGTACAGGACCACGCTCCCTTGTAACCAACACTGGTAACCAAAATGGCCCAAATATATGGAAAACATATGGTTACATTAACATTGCGATATCATTGGACCTGACCACCTCTGGCCCAACGCTGCATAAGATGGGATCACCTAGACAAGTACTCCTTTTGGACCATGGCACATTCGGCAACCGAATAATATTGACGATCGGCCACGAAGAGGTGGTGTTCAACACATATATCAGTTTTTTACGTTTGAAGTGGTCCAGGTCAGCATAACAAGTTACTAGTATGCAACCTGGTTCTTTTGCTCATACTTTAAAACTACGACCCAGTGGACCACCTGGTCTTCAAATTTTTGCAGGGTACTTTCGAAGGGCGAAGGGCCCCAAAAGAGTGAAAACTGGTTTCCTCTGCATTAGACGTCATTTAACTTGTAGCTAAATACTCTTGGACAATATCAATAAGAAAAACAAAATATTTTTTTGCTTTTTTTACATTTTTATTTATTTATTTATTTACTCTATTTTATTACATTTCATATTTGTTTACAAATTCTGCTGTAGGTCCGATATTCGAACACCGTCAGACGTAACTTCAAGCTGGTAATGTTAAATTTTGATCTTCCTTTTATTGGTCCTAAATACGAAAAAGAATGTGCGAAGTTCAGAAAAAAATGTATTGAAAGTAATTTTTGTGTGGATATTTAAAAAGAAACTTGTAACCCTGTGGGGAAAAGCTCTAGTTCTGAACTGGTGCGCTTCTAGTACATTTAGACCCAGTACTGGTTCGCGATAATTATCTTTTGCATGCAAACAACTGGCGAATTTAACATGCCGATGTTCTAGTAAGTGTCAATTGCCCCCCGCTGCATCCCTTTTTCGATAGTTCCGAACTAGCCCCAAATTCTATAGTCCCGAATCAGTTCTAAAATCGACAGACGAAAGAAAAAAGTATCATGATTTTTCAATCTTTTTGGTTCTTCCGTGTCACATTAGGTCAAATGATTACTTTTTCTGTGCGAAATTAATAGCAGCTAAAATATTGCATTATTTTAATGTAAAAAGATGGCAAACGTTAAAACAAGTGTAAAGGCAGTAAATCAAATGTTAAACAAACTTGGCTTTCGTAAAACAGACTTTTCTGCTTTTTTGTATGTTCAAATGATGAGTATATGTGTTTAGGTAGTACTCAAAAACATTGTCCAATTAGCTTGGTTTTGACACAAGTTATTTTCTTACCATACTCAACCCCCTCCCCTTTAAAATGAGCTACATAATAAAATAAGTATGGTCACATGTACATAAATGGTTTCTTCTAGCGATTAGTTATGGCATTATCGAAATTCCTAAATTAAAAAAAGAAAAATATTTACTACATGTCTCGCAGATATATCTTGAGGAGAGATTCCTAAAGCAGTTAGTCTTCATAAAACACTTCGTTTTCACTTGAGGTTTCAGTATTTCCAAATTCTCCACCGATATTATTTATATTCAGAATACAAATGCACATTTACCAAAAATTGCTGGTAACTTCCTGAAAAGAATACGAATGTTTATGAAACTAATTTGTTAAAAGAATGTTCAAAGCTCTATTCACTTTGAGTAAAAAAAAATCGAGATTTCAGTCCGTAAGTTCTCTCAAGGTTTTGCCTTTTTGCGAAGGCGCTAGTGTATTTGTAACATAGCCTCGGCTACGCTACAGGAGATGAAATGTAATCCAAATTGAGGCTGCTATTTTTGTTTGCTATCACATACTTCCACTTTTACTATTTATCACCATTAAAATGGATTATTTATCACCAAAAAATGTTGGAGATATTTTTGGAGATAGCTAAAAATTCGGAAAAAGGTTAGCTATCCTATTTTAGCACTTTAGCGATAGCGAAAGTTAGAATCCGGCTGATGGTCGACACAGTTGGCTTTTCGATTTCGAAAAGAACCTCATCAGCAAGAAACGCTATGTTTTTAGATCTAAATATTTTAGCATCCTTTCCAAATTGTTTCCCATAATTTTCATATTTATTTGATAAATAATTGTAAAAAATATGTGTTTTTTTTCTAAGAGTTTCATGGAACTTTCGCAAATATCAGCAGCGCCAAATTTTTTTTCAACATGGTTGACAACCGAAAAAGGCTTTTCTTTTTCCAATCAGCCAAACTTTAAACAACTTGCCTTTTGTGATAGCATGATAGCCCAGAAAAAAACCGTTTTTCTTGAAAACGGCTAAAAACGGCAAGTTAAGTAAAACAAATTCAACTCATTACATCTTATTTTATGCATTTCCGATTCCATTTTGTTTGCCGAAAGTTAACAAAATTGTAAAAGCTTACATAAAATCATAAATGGAAATAAATCAGAAAATTTTTGAGGTTATGCAAATAAGTCAGTTTATTTGCAAACAAATGATAAAAAGTATCTTTTTTAAATTGGGACATAGGTTCTCACTTAGATATAGTTTTGTTTCCCATTTAAAATTATCCTTTATTTATTCGAACTTTGCAAAAACAATGCACTTGAAATTTACAAAATAAACCGGTTGCGCAAATAACGTACCAGTAACGTTTTGAAAGTGTAAATTTGGTTTATTGCTGTATAACGGTGTTTTTTTATTTTACAAAAACTAAGTGAAGTTTCTGTTATTTTGGAGTATTCCCTACAGAATGGCAACAAAAAATAATGTAAAACTGCCTTTACGAAATCGGACTTTCGCACAGCCAAATGTATCATTTGACCTAATGTGCGTGTGTGCGATTTTAAGTTATTTTGGAAGAAATGTGTTTTCAATTTGAAATTAAGTTTGTTTGAATGATTGTAAGAAATGTACGTTTACATACCTTTAGCTGTAGCTGATTTTGCAGAGGTGCTCGATGTTACTTCTTAGATACCAGACGGCCGAGACGGGTTGAAATGTTAACATAAATTTTAGTTTTGTATTACCTGGCTATGATATGAAAAAGCATCTGCGAAGCGCAAAATAGAAGCGTATTTGAGCGAAAAAGCCGCCGAACACATATCTATGTAAAGTAAACAAGCCCCCCGCTGCATCCCTTATTCGGTAGTTCCAAACTAGTTCTAAATTCGACAAATAAGATCTAGTTCGTTCTGCATCCCTTTTTCTATAGTTCCGAACCATTTCTAAATTCTTCACTTTAGATATAGATTTCTAATGAAAACTCTAAAAAAAATTAGTTTTTTAAAAGTACCAGTTTTCGCTCCTATCGGGCTAGTTCCTTTTTGGCGATAAAGACCTAGTACGGAACTAGAAATTTGATCCACTAGTCCGCGGTTTCCCTGCAGGGAATGATAACAAACTCCCGATAACGTCTGCTCGACTCTTGCACGACTTAACAACTAACTTAAAGTTAGTTTTGTCATGGCTAGTTAAAAGTTAGTTATTTATCGGACTCCCCAAAAAAAAAAACTAAAAATAAGTTGGTTATTTTAATCAATTGATAATTTTTTTCTGCAGGGAAGTTAATCTTTGTCTTAAGAGTCATAAAGAATATAGTTGATTGTGGCCTGTTAAATATCCGGAGAGTAGCCTGATGTCATTTTTGTTTAATTGAATAACATCCGTTCTGCTGATAGGGTAGCCAGAGAGCTTCGCCTGTATATGTAGTTTTCGAATATAGAATTGGACCTTTTCGCGCGACTTTTCATATATATATATATGTAATTTTCGATTTTCTTAATTTGCGATTTTCAGTTTCTTTTTGCGTAATTTCGCGAAGAGAACTTTTCGAACAATGGAAATCTCACACCAAAAATTGGGGAAAAAGAGAATATATACAAATCTTTATAAGTGTTAAGTATAACCTTTGCTTTTCTGAGATTGGAAAGCAGAAAACCAAAAATTAATCATAATTCCATCACATTTAATGATTGGGCGCATATTTTTTGCGAGTTGTAGACGCTATAGTGATCCAATCATCCCCAAATTTTAAATTTAGATTTTTCTATTAGAAGAAAGAGTACAAACTAACTTTCCTCCAAATCGGATGATATTTTAAGTCTCCGTTTACAAGGGTGGAGGGCGTGGCAATTATCCCATCTTTACAAAAATTCATAATTTTTTATCCCTAAGTAAAATTAGAGCACATTTCAAGTTTCAGAGAAATAGGTGCAGGTTAACTAAGTATAATTTCCACCTGCCTCCATATAGGCGAAACACCGTGCACCGCACCCCCTTTTATTAATAAAAGCCTTTTAATCGACATAGTGGAAAATTTAAATTTAATAATACCGGCTCCTTCATCTATCAACTCCATAGCGTCTCCAATAAAATGGGGCCTATATGTACATATGTACATACATATGTATCTACTTTCATACCGATGTATGCATCTATGTATGTTTATTTGAACGTACTCGTTACGTCAAAGTGATTGAGAAATTTTGCTGTGTATGCAATAACTCCACTCCATTTGGTATTTGTATTATAGTAAAATAGTAAATATCAGGTATGTATGTATGTATGTATGTACATATGCATATATGGATGTATACATTTTGGACGATATGCAGAACTGTAGCAACTGCATCAAAGTAAGAAAACGAAGCGTTTTATACAAAAAAAAAAAAGTAATAATAATAAAATAAAGTTTGAAGGAATAACCAAAATCTGTTTGAGTGCCAGCAGTGCTAAATAACCAACCGCCAGAGCGCCAAACGACCACAGCTAACACACATTTCCACATTTATCGCCCAAAAGCTAACCACCCCGCGGATATTGCACTCAAGCATATTTTTCTACACACAAACATACATACATACATACATACATATGTATGTACACACATGCATTCAAGCATATCCACAAGAACTTAGCCAAAATACACAGTGGTACAGATATGCGCTTCAACTCATATGAAATTCTGCAGCAATGTTGATTCAAATGAATTGAATTCAAGGCGATAAAAATAAATCTATTCACATCAGTTCGCATCGCATCGCATCAAATCGCAACAACTTGAATATATTGTACGAGTTTTATACGCGCGGCATGCAGATAGTACCGTTGACAGACAGTTCGAAGCACTACTCATACACCAAGTGCCACCGCGTGAGAAAGCCACAAAAAAAAATAAAATAAAATTTAAGTCCTTCATTTTTTCATACATACAAACATATGTATGTATATACATACTTGGATAAGTGCGGGCGCTGAAGTCGCTTTTCTATCATTACATTTAAGAATACTCATATACTGATATATACTTAAATGTTTGCGACGGCACAAAATTCGCCACACCAAGTGCACCATGAAAATGCCACAATGTGTTGCACAAAGTGACAGTCACCATTTGCCTCCAATTTGGATGGCAAGCAGCGACAAATCTACTAATATACTCGTATATACATACATGGAATACTTTAGTTTGCCATTTTTTGGTTCGTCCACGTTAGCTTGATTTTGTTGATTTCATATCTATCGCTGTATGTACCACAACCATACATATCTACATATGCATATAAATATGTTTATCTACACCATAATGAGCTATAATTCATACTTTTCTTCATAGTAGATTTATTTAAGGAAATGTACTGCAGCAACAATGTCTATGATGTTCTATTCTTAAGGGAGGTATATAGGGTGATCAATCGATCTGAGTTTTTGTATCGGTTTTTTTTTGTTTGCGAAATTTCCTAAACTCATTAAGAATTTCTTCTACTTTAAAATCAGTTTTTATCAATTTATCTTAAAAAATACAGAGCGAAAACTCCAAACCAAACCAGAGAAGGGACGACGAAGACTCGTTTCAAAATAATTGAAAGATCGAGGAATGAAATATCGAAATAATCAGGAGGTCTCAGCGTTATTCTCTTTGTCTTACGGCATTAGTTAAAATAAAACAAATTAAAATAAATTTCAAAAAGTTTAATGTAATAAAAAAATACATTCTTCATTTCAAAACAATAACAACTGAAATTTAAAAGAAAATTAAAATAAAAAAATTAATAAACAGAATGAATTTCTAAAAGTTAAATGAATTTAAAAAACAAAAACTTCTTTTAAAAGAAAATTAAATCATAAAAAAAACAAAAAAAAATTATGTGGGTTCGTAAAACTTAATTGAAATTAAAAATATTAAATTTTGTTAAAAATTGAAATCTTAAAATTTAAAAACAACTAAGTTAATAAAAGAAAAAAATTAAGTTGAACAACAAGAAAAAATTTAATTAAATTGAAAACAGTTATTTTTAAAGTAAATCTAAATATTAAACATAAAATAAGTTTCTACATATTAAATAAAATTTAAAATATATAAAAAGTAAAAGGTCGGCAAAACCATTCTGCGTTATCATGAGTTTCGCCAGAAAAATAATTCACCCGACAATTTGTCATCCGCATATAGTAAAACCATGGAAACCAAGAGTGAAAAGTGAACCGGTTCGGGGAAAAGGAAACTCATGATAAGGCTGATTATCTTAAAAGCATACTTTTTCCATTTAAAAAAATAAAATCTAAAAGTTAAAAGAATAATATGTACATAAACAAAAAAAATTTTAAATTTATTCAGACCAAAAATCCGCTGCTCGAGGATTCGAACCGCGGATCTCTCGAATAGCACACCAGTGCTTTGCTCACTTGGCATTACGACTGCTGGAGCTGTGCGAGCAAAATAATAAATACTTGGAACTGTCACTGAATACCTGATGAGAATTTGTGACAGGGCGTCCTCCAACCAAATTCTGAGATAGCGCGTTTTTCAATCAAATTCTGAAATAGGACGTTCTAGAAAAGTTTTCTGAGATAGGGCGTTTTCGAACTGGCTGCCGAGATAGATCGATCTTCCACTCAGGTATCGACCTTAGAACTTGAACGATTATTGGCTCCATTCAGAATCTGTAACATGACATCCTTCAAAGTGGTTAACTTCATAGGGTTAGCGCAGCGCTGGGTTGCCCTAAGAACCAAAACTATCGAGGGTGTACCCGTTACGCAAGCATATTTCAGGCGGCAGCTGGTGCCATTAGCCTGTGAGTGGATATAAATGTGAGCAGCAACTATCACCATGAGAGAGACGCCATCCTCAGTGTTAGCCAGGCGCCAATCGAGGCTATTTGCTCTTTTGAAGTCATATTTAAATAAGGGAATAAAGAAGAAATTCTAGCCAGGGAAGTACTGACGACATTCCACAGAACTACGCGAGGCGAAGTGTTTACTTGGAAGATATACTCGTATTTATGTTGCTTATGGAGATTCCAATTTTTATTCAATCTCGCAAAAGACAAATTAAGTATCACCACAGACATTGTTAGAGGGCAATAAATGTTATTTGGTCAAACGATCACGGCCGCTTCTATGACTCCGAAACAGATAAAACTTTCCACATCCTTGTCGTATGCGTTGCCGTTGCCAGAAGACGAAACCTAAAAACCTTCTTTTTTTATGGATAATACCGAATCAGTTTTAAAGAGGCACATAGTAGATTAATCGATCACCCTATTTGAGAACACATACACAGCTCTTTCGTATGAGTTTGTATGCAAATTTAACGCGCAAAAATACGCTTTGCATAAAATTACAAAAAAAAATAAAAATCCAATCATACATAGATATGTGTCTGTGCATTTTATTTGTCTTAGCACACTTTGGCGGTCGGTGATTGAAACTAGAGGAAATATGAGTGCACAATGCTGATGAAACTATAAACTTATATAAGTATACTATATTTATATTTAGTTATGCAAATATGTATGCACATACGTATCAGGCACACTATGTATTTAAGTTTTTTCGAATTCACAGAATTTAGTACCGTTTTCTAGTTTATATCTTATAAGATTGTATTCATTGTCTTTCGGTACAAAAATTTAAAATTAATGGATGAATGAGAGCTCTTTCTTGGATTAAGAAAATAATTAAAACCAAAGATAATTATAACTAACTATGAACAGTTACTAAATTGGGTAGCATTATATGTACACATATCGACTGATATATTCGTAAAGCTGTCTAAAGTGTATACAATGAATATGTACAGGTAAAACATAACGGACCCCGCCAGCGTTATATATGGTTTGACCTTATAACTACTAACAAATATTACTGCGGCACCTCAATCTGTTGTACCGAATGTGCCATAGTGGCTCTTACTCAGATGGTTATCTTAATCCAGCCAGTCTTGATATTTGCCAAGGCGAATCTATACAAGGTAGTGTTATCGAATACGCTGATTTCACGGCGAATTTGTGCCTTTTGTCAAAATGATGGGTTTGTTGTAGTTTTTGCTTTATACTGTTTGTCAATGTGCGTACAATTTGTTGTTGTAATTTTTGTTTTTGTTCTGTCAACCACCACCTTGCATAAATTCGCATTGATATTTGCTGTCCTAGGAAATCTGTAATAAAAATTAGGTCTCAGGGCATGGTTAGATTTTGTGCCAAATTTGCTAATTTGCTAATTCAGCCGTTTCGTAGATAGTCTTTATACATACATACACACATACAAATATGTAAGAATACAATTTTTGGGTTTCGTATCAATGCTAAATTGATTTTTATCGAGCATAAACGGAGAAAGTTTAATTACTAAATTTTGGAAATATCGCAACTCTCTTATAAAATGCTTTCAAACTAACTTGATGTAAATATATAAGACACAGATTAGCGAATTTTTCTTTATCTTCTTTCTTTAGACAACCGCATTGCAATGTATCATTTAACCTCTCATTAATAATTAATAAATAAATAAATAAAACCGCTCTCGCTTGAGACCTTTGTTAAAATATTATAAGTTCATTTTGAATTTCTGACAAGGTGGCAACCATCGTCAAACATATTTCCGAAATAGATCTTTCCTAAACCTTTCTCGTTTGACACCCATATTAAAATATTGTATTAAACTAATAAATTTGGAATTTCTAAACAGGTGGCAACTCTATTCAAAAATATTTTAGAAATAAATCCTACGTAAACAGCTCTCGTTTAACACCGATATTAAATTACTTCATGCTGTGCGCTTTAGCAGGACAATCCATAATAGAAAAATAGTTTATTTTCATCCAAATTGTGTCTCAAACGATGGCATTCACTTAGTTATGCGTTTGCTAAATTTCATGCTTTTTAAATTTGATAAGTTTATTCTCAATGCATTTTCTCTCACAAGCTGCACATCTTCATTTCACTTTTTATGCCTTTCCATGTCATCAGGCTCCAGTACTTCTCACGAGTTTTTATTTTCATAAATGAATAGCTGCAAAGACTTGGCATCCTTTAGAAACAACACAAATAACTGATATGTATGTATGTAGCTTCAGCTGTCACATACACTTAGTGTTTTTTATGACCGCCTAGAAGCGAATACTTCACTTAAATTGATGAGTTCATTTGGCTAAGCGAAATAAACGGAAGTTTACGAGTAGCGCAACACGTAAAAATGCACCTCAAAGTGAGCATGCATTTCTTATTGAGTTATCGAAGTTAGGTTTTTGTATGTACAAACATATTTTGATTTTCCTTAAAATGCAATTTTTTTGTTTCTTCTTTTTCTTGTTGCAAACGCCTCTAGGTTATTGGTCTAGTAAAGTCACACCTTCTCCATCACAGAGAGAGATAAATTTCCTCCTTTTATGCTACCACGACAGGTTCATACAAATTACAACTTACAAATAAAATACATTCAACAATAGAATATTAAATCTAACAACAAATATTTTACACTCCAACAAGGAAGACCTCCAGGCAGATATATGGTCAAATTTACGCATACCAAATACGTACCGAGTGACATGATTAAAAAAAATGTCAATCTTATGGGCAGAGGCGGAATCAGGTTTGCTATATACCAACTCTGAATACGTTATTATAGGTACAATTAAGAGATGTGCTAGCATTCGTCTAGTGGCAACTGGATTGAAGGATGCCGAAAGCCTCAGATTTCGAAGTATTCCATATACTTTGCTCACTACTTAATTAATATGATCACAAGCCGAAATCTTTGCCGAAGTATTTATGTTTGAAGTATTTACTCAAGGGAGAATTTAAATCCACTGAGAGAAAACTTCCAGGATGATTTATAATTGGGCTTATAGTCAATTTTGGTTTTGCCACCATTTATGAAGTTTCTTCTTTCTTCGACCAGAATATGGGTCTTTATGACGCATAAAAAACAAAGGATTTTTTAGCCTTGCTCTGCTGGAGGTAGATTTTCAAAATGTGGTGATTTTTCTCTGAAGGTCGGGTTTGTTCATAACGGTTGAAGTGGTCTTGAACTTTTGGTAGAATTTTGGTTAATTTTGTGTGGGCATTGCAGTACAAAAAAGATAGTATGACTACTTTCCCGAATCGTAAGTTAATTAATTGTTACAAGTTCTGGCGAGCGGCTCGTCCACTAGGGTGAAGGATAGTACACGGCGTTGCGGTATCTCTACTAACTTAAAACTTTGCACTAAATTTGCGTTATCTTACCTAGCAGCTGTAATGGATATCGAACCGCAGGTATATCGTGGCGTGCTCCGTCCACTTGCTCTTAGAAAGAAGCTCGCTTCTAGCCGAATCTACTGATAAACAGACGCAGCTGACTTCAGTGAGCCCTTAAACCGAATAAGTCGGAGTGACCCCGCTGTGACTCCACACGGGTTGGTTAACACGCCTTGCAGATGGATTGTTCACAATTCCCAGAGTGGGCGAACGGGATCGCAAGAGTCAGGATTGCGTATGATTATTAACTATTAGGGTTGGATATTGAGTCGGAAATGTGGATGTGCCTTGGGGATGAAAATATACTTAAACAAATTTATTCTTATAATAAAATAGACGCTGAGAGTTTTGCTAAGGTTTTCTAGCTTTAATCGAGAGTGCTGTGGATATCTTGGCCACTACTGCTTAAAAAATATTGCCAGAGTAAGATATCTTCAAATGTGTCTTTATTTCCAGGAAAACTAGAAGTGGTATTGAAACATTTTTACTTATTACAGCGAAACGCATGCAAAACAATTCTCAGCTTCGCGTAAATAACTTTGATAGCAAAAGTATTGAGCGATTTTTACACCTTATTTCTGCATTTGCAGCTTTACTCAAACCTTTTACGTTTCTTTTACTGCAATATTGCTATTCACAGAGCGGAAAATGCGTTTGAAGTAAACACTCCTGAATAAATCGTTTATAGTCTTTGTAATCCGCATACAATATCCAACGCACAATACTTGTACTTGTAACTTTTGTGTAAAATATTTATCACGTCGAAGTTGTTAAATATGCTACGCACATGTGCACATTTATATGCATATATTTTTACGATATGTTGAATAACACATACGAGAACATACAGTGACTCAAACAAATGACCACGTTTTTTTAAATATTCATAATATTTTTCAAGCTAAATTTTTTTGGTTATTTTTGTATAAAAATATCGTCTGAGCCCTAACCAAAAATATGCAGTTTCAAACTTTATACAAAATGCAACAAATTCTCATCAAAATTTCAACTTTTTATACTAAATTTCTAGACAATTTTTCGGTATGCAGTTTTATAGCCCATACAATTTTAGTCTTATGAACTTCAAGATTCAAACGGCTAAAAATTACGTTGATTTTTGAGAATTTTTTTCGGGGGCTACTTTTACGGGTTTTATATAATATAATAAAAAAAGCGCAATTTACAAAATTGTATAGGCTTTAAAACTGCATAAAATTTTCTGAAAACTCAGTATAAAAAGTTGATATTTTGATGAAAGTTTGTTGAATTTTCCAAATTTTTTTATAAAGTTTGAAACTGTGATTTACACGGTTTTGGTTAAAGCTAAAGTTATATAATAATAACAAAAAACTTTAGCTCCAAAAAATTTACAAATATTTGACGAAAATCAACACGTGGTCATTTGTTTGAGTCACTGTACATATGTATACGGATGCGAATTCAACGCAACGAAAACTGCTTTGCAAAATGTATCAATGGATTTGTTGAACATTGTGCTCATATTCGAATGCGCATTCAGTATTGAATGCAATTTTTATTTGCCAACTTTTGCCAATAAACTTAAGAAGATACTCTACTCAATGCAATAATTCTATTTGAAAAACTTCCGTTAAAGACTTAAATCGTATCCATTTTATATTCCTCCAGTTGCTTCGCCACCAAATTCAATTTGACCATTCCTCCAAAGTCGAAGCTGAATTTAACGATATTCAGCAATTTGCGCAAAACTCGCATAATTTATCATCTGCTCATACGCAAACTTTTTTTTTTAGTTTTACCGAAGACGTATGTATGTAAGTACACACAAACATGCATATGTTGTATATGTATTACATATTTATGGACATTTTTGCGTACCTGTATGCAAAGGATAACCGTAAGTTCCTTGATAGCTCGGTGTCTCGTTACCGCATTAGTTTAAACGATATTGTCGCCTGTATGTCTCCATAAGACAATAATGGGTAATATTTCTTTTTTATAACCGTTCATTTCCGGTTCCACTTAAGGTCGGTTATGATAACTATACGCAGGCAAGAAGAAGATATGTTAGTAGTGAAACTACTTACGCATTCAAAAGTTTATATCGATCTAACTATACGAAACTCACGGTTATGCGTTTACAGCTATACTCGTATGCACGTATATATGTACATATGTATGTACATTAGGGTGGTCCTTAACCGTAGAATGGTAAACATATTTTTTAGCCCTTTTATAGTAAACACCGCCTATGAGGCTAAATTTACAAAAAAAAACGAACATTTGACCTTTATAAAAAAAAATTATTCAAACAAAAGCAAAAACGTATTTACTATATCTTTTGTACCAAAAATTAATAACAAGGAACAGTCTAGCGCCTTCGGAGACACAGCCGCTAAATTTAAACGTAGAGTACGTGGTATAGTTAAGAGCACATCCAAATCAAAAACGAAAGCACAATTAAAAAAAAAAAACATCGATAACAAAAACGATAAATATCGATAACAAAATCGATTACAAAATTTATAAAAAATTGATTACAAAATCGATTAAAATATCGATAACAAAATCGATAAAAAATATCCATTTTTATATCGATAAGTTCCGATATCAAAATCGGTAATTAAACCGATAAAATATCGATTATTATATCGATAAGTCCCGAGTATTACGAAAATCTCTAAAATCCCGAAATAGTCCCCAGATTGAGGGTCGGTCTGACTATATCCTTTTCTCTATAATTACTTTTATTTTAATCTTTCTTCCTCTATCTTCATATTTACTTTTATCGGTATCCTCATCCTTAAATTTTTCTTTATATTTATCTTTATTTTTACTTTTATGTTTATCACATTTCTCATCTACATATCCCTTCACCTATGCTTTTTATAAATATTGCGCCATCTGTTATTCAAAAACCGAAATATCTACACACGCATACTTTTTGTCTCCTTCTCTCACTTTCAACGCATGCACGTGTTTGCTTTTGCTTTTGTATGGAAAATCATTTATGACCACGTATTTGAATAAAATAAACATATCTAGAAGATACCTATCAACCAATACTTCCCATAAACCAAACGAACGGAAACCCCCTGAATTTTTGATTAAGAAAAACAAAAACAAAATCGTTTGAGCAATTTTCGAGCATTTTGGTAATAAAAAAAAAATTTGATAATTTTTTCAACAATCTTTTGCTTTAAAATGCTCAATATTTGTTGACTTTATATTAAATTTGTACACGATAATATTATTTCAATTGCTCTAAGGAACCAATATACCGAAAATAAAAGTTATATCTGCAAATCATAAGTTGCTAGAGCACTTTAAAGGCTCAAAATTGATCCCAAAATAAGCCAATATTTACCGTTGTTTCTACGACAGAAACCGAATTGGTCACTTACAAAAGAGAAACTGTCGAAAGGCCTTGAATTTTATCTTTGAAAAGCCATAGTTTTCTTTGAAATCGCTCCATTAGTTCTCGTGCAATGAGAGTTTTCGAGAAGCTTTAAAAATTACAACTACAACATTCGAGCATAGCCTCCATATCGAAACGTAAGACGTATTCTACGTGAAAAGCAGCCTATTGTCCAATCTGGGCGACACGCTACCTGTATACGAAATTCCATGCAAACCCGTTCAATCGTTTCCGCGTAATGGTTTCCCAAACATACAAACATACAAACTTTCACATTTATAATATGTATTAGTAGGATAAGTTTACGGAAGATACTTGAAATAGGGATAAGACCACCACGGAAAGGTGAGAAAACTATATTTATTGCATGCGCCGGGTATCTAATGTTCGGCAGTGCCCGAACTTAGACATTTTTACTTGTTTAATAATGAATTGATTGAAAACGCAAAAATATGACCTACAAAATCGGGGATGCTCTATCTTTTGAAGGTATTACCGACTTCCGCCTTGACCGTAAGTGTGTTAAATAGACTGGAAGTCCAAAAGTTTCCGACAAAAGTTAAGTATTTTTATGTCCAGATGACATCGACTTCCGGTCAGTTTAATCCAGTTCCGGTCGAAATTCGAAGTCCGTAATTCGGCCAAAAGATAAAACATTCCCGAGTTAGTTTTCGCTCATCTCAGAGGTCTGGATGAGTTGAAGTTCGAAGGTCATTTAGGGGTTGAAAAAGGCTCTTCCCAGAAATAAGTTTCAAACAACAGTTTTGTATTTTTATACTCAGCATCCGAATCTGTAGTAAAAACATGTACATATGTATGTCTAATTTAAATAAATGGACTACCGGTCAGTTTAACCCACAGGAAGGTTGCCACCTATTATAAATTAGTTACAAACTAAATAAAACATCAAAATATTGGTTTGAAATGAAAACTATTTTGAAAATCTGCATTTCTGAAATATTTTGGAACAGGGTCACCACCTATTGTTCATCGCATATATATTTAACTTTTGGTTTAGAGAATTAAGATAAAATATTACTTTTAATGGGTACTGAAAGATAGCTCTTTAACAATGCTTTGCATATATAATAAGTGTTACTTAAGATATTAGTGTAAGATTTCCAGGGTTAATAGGGTTGCCAACTAATATATAATGCCAGGTATATTTTAATTTACTAGATACAAAAAGTAAAATTTTTAATTTATGTATTTCAAAATATTCCTTTCATAGAATTCTGAGGTACTGAGTCGACTAAAATATTGGCGAGTTTTGTTTAAATAACCTTACTTGTTCAATTCTGAAGTACTTCTTAGGCAAAAATATTAACGCATTGACAATATTTAGTTTATCGACATAAATTGTATGGCAAGAGGTATTGGATAAGCGTCATGTTAAAAAACAAATTCCATAAACAATATTAGATACATTAAAAAAGTTTCAAATTAAGGCTATCCAATGAACCATTATTTGATAACCAAAGACGGAAAACTTTACAAAGTCTATGCATTCCGACAAAGCTCGGTCAACTGGTACTTTTCATATTACAGTCGCATCAAAAGCAGGCTGTTCCGCGAATTTTGGAAAAACTTTTTCCATACAAGTTTTGGTACTACATTAATGTACATACATACATGCACGCGTGGACTACATTCTACGAGCCACATCCTTCAGCTCGGTGCTGCGCAGTGGATAAGCCACCAAATGCTGTCCTATTGAAAATTGCTGACATCCGCAGAATATTTTTTTTCTTGCTTTGCAATAAATTACATTGAAAATTTGATAAACGACGCATCTCTTCGCGCAAAAGTCAGATTTTAACATTAAGCAAATTAATTTCCCTGCACATAAAATTGCCTATGTATTTGTACGAAAGTCATAATGTATATGTCGAAATGTATATGTATGTATATGTCAG
>NW_023458558.1:5565605-5585375 GCF_013731165.1 Rhagoletis pomonella
AAAAATCCGTTCAGAAACACCAGGTCCCGTCTTATTCGCAGAAAAAAGTTGAAATTTGTAGACCAGTGTTATCTAGCATTCGACTAGTAGTAACTATTTATTAACTATTTCCTTTGGCCGTAACTAACTACCCTGCAAAAAGTGGGACTAGGGTAAGTACTAGTACAGGACCACGCTCCCTTGTAACCAACACTGGTAACCAAACTGGCCCAAATATATGGAAAACATATGGTTACATTAACATTGCGATATCATTGGACCTGATCACCTCTGGTCCAACGCTGCATAACATGCGACCACCTAGACAACTACTCCTTTTGGACCATGACACATTCGGCAACCGAAGAGGTGGTATTCAACACATATATCAGTTTTTTACGTTTACGTTTTACTAGTATGCAACCTGGTTCTTTTGCTCATACTTTAAAACTACGACCCAGTGGACCACCTGGTCCTCAAATTTTTGCAGGGTACTTTCGAAGGGCGAAGGGCCCCAAAAGAGTGAAAACTGGTTTCCTCTGCATTAGATCTCATTTAACTTGTAGCTAAATACTCTTGGACAATATCAATAAGAAAAACGAAATATGTTTTTGCTTTTTTTTTCAGATTTATTTATTTATTTACTCTATTTTATTACATTTCATATTTGTTTGCAAATTCTGCTGTAGGTCCGATATTCGAACACCGTCAGACATAACTTCAAAATGGTAATGTTAAATTTCGATCTTCCTTTTATTGGTCCTAAATACGAAAAAGAATGTGCGAAGTTCAGAAAAAAATTTATTGAAAGTAATTTTTGTGTGGATATTTAAAAAGAAACTTGTAACCCTGTGGGGAAAAGCTCTAGTTCTGAACTGGTGCGCTTCTAGTACATTTATACCCAGTACTGGTTCGCGATAAATATCTTTTGCATGCAAACAACTGGCGAATTTAACATGCCGATGTTCTAGTAATTGTCAATTGCCCCCCCGGGGGAAACCCCTTTCGATAGTTCCGAACTAGTCCTAAATTCTATAGTCCCGAACCAGTTCTAAAATCGACAGACGAAAGAAAAAAGTATCATGATTTTTCAATCATTTTGGTTCTTCCGTGTGTGCGATTTTAAGTTATTTTGGAAGAAATGTGTTTGCAATTTGAAATTAAGTTTGCTTGAATGATTGTAAGAAATGTACGTTTACATACCTTTAGCTCGCTGTTATTTCTTAGATTCCAGATGGTCCAGACGGGTTGAAATGTTAACACAAATTTTAGTTTTGTATTACCAAGCTACGAATAAGCATCTGCGAAGCACAGAATAGAAGCGTATTTGAACGAAACAGCCGCCGAACACATATCTACGTAAAGTAAACAAGCCCCCCGCTGCATCCCTTATTCGATAGTTCCGAACTAGTTCTAAATTCGACAAATAAGATCTAGTTCGTTCTGCATCCCCTTTTCTATAGTTCCGAACCATTTCTAAATTCGTCACTTTAGATATAGATTTCTAGTGAAAAAACTGAAAAAAAAAATAGTTTTTTTAAAGTACCACTTTTCGCCAATTTTGGTCTGGTGGGGATCTAGTTCCCATCGGCCTAGTTCCTTTTTGGCGATAAAGACCTAGTACGAAACTAGAAATTTGATCCACTAGTCCGCGGTTTCCCTGCAGGGAATAATAACAAACTCCCGATAACGTCTGCTCGACTCTTGCACGACTTAACAACTAACTTAAAGTTAGTTTTGTCGTAGCTAGTTAAAAGTTAGTTACTTATCGGACTTCCCAAAAAAAAAACTTAAAAGAAGTTGGTTATTTTAATCAATTGATAATTTTTTTCTGCAGGGAAGTTAATCTTTGTCATAAGAGTCATAAAGAATATAGTTGATTGTGGTCTGTTAAATATCCGGAGAGTAGCCTGATGTCATTGTTGTTTAATTGAATAACATCCGTTCTGCTGATAGGGTAGCCAGAGAGCTTCGCCTGTATATGTAGTTTTCGAATATATAATTGGACCTTTTCGCGCGACTTTTCATATATATATATGTAATTTTCGATTTTCTTAATTTGCGATTTTCAGCTTCTTTTTGCGTAATTTCGCGAAGAGTACTTTTCGAACAATGGAAAACTCACACCAAAAATTGGGGAAAAAGAGAATATATACAAATCTTTATAAGTGTTAAGTATAACCTTTGCTTTTCTGAGATTGGAAAGCAGAAAACCAAAAATTAATCATAATTCCATCACATTTAATGATTGGGCGCATATTTTTGTGCGAGTTGTAAACGCTATAGTGATCCAATCATCCCCAAATTTTAAATTTAGATTTTTCTAATAAAAGAAAGAGTACAAACTAAATTTCATCCATATCGGATGATATTTAAGTCTCCGTTTACAAGGATGGAGAGCTTGACAATTATCCCATCTATAGAAAAATTCATAATTTCTTATCCCAAAGTAAAATTAGAGCACATTTCAAGTTTCAGAGAAATCGGTGCAGGTTAACTATAATTTCCACCTGCCTCCATATAAGCGAAACTTCGTGCACCCAAGCCCTTTATTAAAAAAAGCCTTTTAATCGACATAATGGGGAATTTAAATTTAATAATACCGGCTCCTTCATCTATCAACTCCATAGCGTCTCCAATAAAATGGGGCCTATATGTACATATGTACATACATATGTATCTACTTTCATACCGATGTATGCATCTATGTATGTTTATTTGAACGTGCTCGTTACGTCAAAGTGATTGAGAAATTTTGCTGCGTATGCAATAACTCCACTCCATTTGGTATTTGTATTATAGTAAAATAGTAAATATCAGGTATGTATGTATGTATGTATGTACATATGCATATATGGATGTATACATTTTGGACGATATGCAGAACTGAAGCAACTGCATCAAAGTAAGAAAACGAAGCGTTTTATACATAAAAAAAAAGTAATAATAATAAAATAAAGTTTGAAGGAATAACCAAAATCTGTTTGAGTGCCAGCAGTGCTAAATAACCAACCGCCAGCGCGCCAAACGACCACAGCTAACACACATTTCCACATTTATCGCCCAAAAGCTAACCACCCCGCGGATATTGCACTCAAGCATATTTTTCTACACACACACATACATACATACATACATACCCTGCAGTAAATCGTGCTAGTTCAGAACTAGCGCAGAACTAGCTCCTTAAGAGGCGGTACTGGTTCTCGATCTATCCCAACGCAATGCTTTCAACTGTCTCTTTTTACATGGCGATGTCCTACGAAGTGGAAATTGCCACCTCTGCAGAACTTTCGAACCAGTTCTGAACTGGTTCCATTTTCGACAGTTCTGGGACAATAAGTTTTTTATGAAAAAAAAAAAATTTAAAACTAGATTATTGGATATTTTTCCTTTTCTAAACTGTTTCCATTTTGGACAGATAACTTTTTTATGAAAAAAATTTTGCTTATTCGATTTTTTTTATTTTTTTCATCTTTTCTGTTCTTTTACAGATTGCATTTTATTTATTTTTTATTCTTCTTTTATTTTCTTTATATTAAATTTGATCATTTTCTCTTCAATTTTTAAATGGCACTCAACAATTTAAATTTTAAATTTTTGTTAAATCTTAAAATCACAACTGCCTCCACCACGATTTGAACTCGCGACCAACGATGTTAGAGTCGGAGGTCTTGCCGCTGAGCTATTTTAGTATTGTACGAGGATTGAGAATTTGTGCATTTACTTCTCAACAGAGCGCAACTAGCACACCAAAAGTTTCAACTGTCCCTCTCTGCAGCCGTTTTGCACTAGTTCAGAGATAGTTCTGAAATGTATAGGGCGGAACTAGCGCTTTAGCAGACTGTCTCTAAATTTTACTGCAGGGTATGTATGTACACACATGCATTCAAGCATATCCACAAGAACTTAGCCAAAATACACAGTGATACAGATATGCGCTTCAACTCATATGAAATTCTGCAGCAATGTTGATTCAAATGAATTGAATTCAAGGCGATAAAAATAAATCTCTTCACATCAGTTCGCATCGCATCGCATCAAATCGCAACAACTTGAATATATTGTACGAGTTTTATACGCGCGGCATGCAGATAGTACCGTTGACAGACAGTTCGAAGCACTACTCATACACCAAGTGCCACCGCGTGAGAAAGCCACAAAAAAATAAAATAAAATTTAAGTCCTTCATTTTTTCATACACACATATATATGTATATACATACTTGGATAAGTGTGGGCACTGAAGTCACTTTTTTCTATCATTACATTTAAGAATACTCATATACAGATATATACTTAAATGTTTGCGACGGCACAAAATTCGCCACACCAAGTGCACCATGAAAATGCCACAATGTGTTGCACAAAGTGACAGTCACCATTTGCCTCCAATTTGGATGGCAAGCAGCGACAAATCTACTAATATACTCATATATACATATGTATGTACATTGGGGTGGTCCAAAAATACTCGTGGAAAAGTAAAGTCGGAATTTTTATGCTCTCACCCCCTAGGATTGTTCTATACCGAAAAAAATGTATCCCAATTTTTTTATTTCAAAATTAAAAAATATTTAGAGGTCGCTCAAAGCGCCCAAAGTTTTCCATGTATTTTGTATGGGGAAAAAACAACTTTTCGTAGAAATGGTATAGAATTCTTAAAAATAAATATTTTTCTATGAGAGAACTCAATTTGTCTGCAGCAGATTCCCAATAATAATACTCAATTTTTTATTTAACCATTTTTTCATCGCAACTTTAATTTATAGGTCCGCCAATAACCCACAAAAACCCCGAAGAATTCAATGGGTGGACCAATAAAAAATCGTTAGTATTAAAAAATGGTTAAATAAACAATTGGGTCTAATTACTGAAAGTCTCCTGAAGGGAAGCAGAGTTTTCCGATCGAAAAATATTGGTTTTCAAGAATTCTATACCATTTCAACGAAAAGTTGTTTTTTCCCCATATAAAAATACATGGAAAACTTTGAGCGCTTTGAGCGACCTCTAAATATTTTTTGATTTCAAAATAAAAAATAGGGGTATACTTTTTTCGATATAGAACAATCCTAGGGGGTGAGAGCATTACAATTCCGAGTTTACTGTTTTTGGACCACCCTAATGTACATACATAGAATACTTTAGTTTGCGAACATCATTTGTTGGTTCGTCTACGTTAGCTTGATTTTGTTGATTTCATATCTATCGCACCACAACCATACATATCTACATATGCATATAAATATGTTTATCTACACCATAATGAGCTATAATTCATACTTTTCTTCATAGTAGATTTATTTAAGGAAATGTACTGCAGCAACAATGTCTATGATGTTCTATTCTTAGGGGATGTATATAGGGTGATCAATCGATCTGAGTTTTTATATCGGTTTTTTTTTTGTTTGCGAAATTTCCTAATCTCATTAAGAATTTCTTCTACTTTAAAATCAGTTTTTATCAATTTATCTTAAAAAATAGAGAGCGAAAACTCCAAACCAAACCAGAGAAGGGACGACGAAGACTCGTTCCAAAATAATTGAAAGATCGCGGAATGAAAGATCGAAATAATCAGGAGGCCTCAGCGTTATTCTCTTTGTCTTACAGCATTAGTTAAAATAAAAGAAATAAAACAGACTAAAATAAATTTCAAAAAGTTTAATGTAATAAAAAAATTTATTCTTCATTTCAAAACGATAACAACTAAAATTTAGAAGAAAATTAAAATAAAAAAATTAATAAACAATAAGTTTCTAAAAGTTAAATGAATTTAAAAAACAAAAACTTCTTTTAAAAGAATATTAAACCATAAAAAGAAAATAAAAAAAAAAATATGTGGGTTCGTAAAACTTAATTGAAATTATAAATATTAAATTTTGTTAAAAAAATGAAATCTTAGAATTTAAAAACAACTAAGTTAATAAAAGAAAAAAATTTAGTTGAAGAAGAAGAAAAAATTTAATTAAATTGAAAACAGTTATTTTTAAAGAAAATCTAAATATTAAACATAAAATAAGTTTCTAAATATTAAATAAAATTTAAAATATATAACAAGTAAAAGGTCGGCAAAACCATTCTGCGTTATCATGAGTTTCGCCTGAAAAATAATTCACCCGACAATTTGTCATCCGCATATAGTGAAACCATGGAAACCAAGAGTGAAAAGTGAACCGGTTCGGGGAAAATGAAACTCATGATAAGGCTGATTTTCTTTAAAGCATACATTTTCCATTTAAAAAAATAAAATCTAAAAATTAAAAGAATAATACATTAAAAAAAATAAAAATTTAATGTATTCAAACCAAAAATCCGCTGCCCGAGGATTCGAAGCGCGGATCTCTCGAATAGCACATCAGTGCTTTGCTCACTTGGCATTGCGACTGCTGGAGCCGCGCGAGCAAAATAATAACAACTTAGAACTGTCACTGAATACCTGATGAGAATTTGTGACAGGGCGTCCTCCAACCAAATTCTGAGATAGCGCGTTTTTCAATCAAATTCTGAAATAGGACGTTCTGGAAAAGTTTTCTGAGATAGGGCGTTTTCGAACTGGCTGTCGAAATAGGTCGATCTTCCACTCAGGTATCGACCTTAGATCTTGAACGATTATTGTCTCCATTCAGAATCTGTAACATGACATCCTTCAAAGTGGTTAACTTCATAGGGTTAGCGCAGCGCTGGTTTGCCCTAAGAACCAAAACTCTCGAGGGTGTCTATGGATCCCGATCTAGCATATCGGTGTCAGTGGGTACCCGGTACGCAAGCATATTTCAGGCGGCAGCTGGTGCCATTAGCCTGTGAGTGGATATAAATGTGAGCAGCAACTATCACCATGAGAGAGACGCCATCCTCAGTGATAGCCAGGCGCCAATCGAGGCTATTTGCTCTTTTGAAGTCATATTAAAATAAGGGAATAAAGAAGAGATTCTAGCCAGGGAAGTACTGACGACATTCCACAGAACTACGCGAGGCGAAGTGTTTACTTGGAAGATATACTCGTAATTATGTTGCTTATGGAGATTCCAATTTTTACTCAATCTCGTAAAAGACTAATTAAGTATCACCACAGGCACTGTTAGAGGGCAATAAATGTTATTTGGTCAAACGATCACGGCCGCTTCTATGACTCCGAGACAGATAAAACTTTCCACATCCTTGTCGTATGCGTTGCCGTTGCCAGAAGACGAAACCTAAAAATCTTCTTTTTTTATGGATAATACCGAATCAGTTTTAAAGAGGCACATAGTAGATTAATCGATCACCCTATTTGAGAACACATACACAGCTCTTTCGTATAAGTTTGTATGCAAATTTAACGCGCAAAAATTCGCTTTGCATAAAATTACAAAAAAACAAAAATCCAATCATACATAAATATGTGTCTGTGCATTTTATTTGTCTTAGCACACTTTGGCGGTCGGTGATTGAAACTAGAGGAAATATGAGTGCACAATGCTGATGAAACTATACATTTATATAAGTATACTATATTTATATTTAGTTATGCAAATATGTATGCACATACGTATGTATCAGGCGCACTATGTATTTAAGTTTTTTCGAATTTACAGAATTTAGTACCGTTTTGTAAGTAACAAGTTAATTCACATTCGTTAGTTATATCTTATAAGATTGCATTCATTTTCTTTCGGTACAAAAATTTAAAATTAATGGATGAATGAGAGCTCTTTCTTGGATTAAGAAAATAATTAAAACCAAAGATAATTATAACTAACTATGAACAGTTACTAAATTGGGTAGCATTATATGTACACATATCGATTGATATATTCGTAAAGCTGTCTAAAGTGTATACAATGAATACAGGTAAAACATAACGGACCCCGCCCGCGTAATATATGGTTTGACCTTATACTAACAAATATTACTGCGGCACCTCAATCTGTTGTACCGAATGTGCCATAGATGCTCTTACTCAGATGGTTATCTTAATCCAGCCAGTCGTGATATTTGCCAAGGCGAATCTATACAAGGTAGTGTTATCGAATTCGCTGATTTCACGGCGAATTTGTACCTTTTGTCAAAATGATGTGTTTGTTGTAGTTTTTGCTTTATACTGGTTGTCAATGTCCGTACAATTTGTTGTTATAATTTTTGTTTTTGTTCTGTCAACCACCACCTTGCATAAATTCGCATTGATATTTGCTTTCCTAGGAAATCTGTAATAAAAATTAATTCAGCTGTTTCGTAGATAGTCTTTTTACATACACATACACACATACAAATATGTAAGAATACAATTTTTGGGTTTCGTATCAATGCTAAATTGATTTTTATCGAGCATAAACGGAGAAAGTTTAATTACTAAATTTTGGAAATATCGCAACTCTCTTATAAAATGCTTTCAAACTAACTTGATGTAAACATATAAGACACAAATTAGCGAATTTTTCTTTATCTTCTTTCTTTAGACAACCGCATTGCAATGTATTATTTAACTTCTCATTAATAATAAATAAATAAATAAAACCGCTCTCGCTTGACACCTTTGTTAAAATATTATAAGTTCATTTGGAATTTCTAACGAGGTGGCAACCATCGTCAAACATATTTCCGAAATAGATCTTTTCTAAACCTTTCTCGTTTGACACCCATATTAAAATATTGTATTAAACTAATAACTTTGGAATTTCTAAACGGGTGGCAACTCTCTTCAAAAATATTTTAGAAATAAATCCTACGTAAACTGCTCTCGTTTTACACCGATGTTAAATTACTTCATTTAAGTTATTAATTAATTTTATTTTGAATTTCCAAACTGGTGGCAGCCCTCTTCAAAATTATTTCCGAAAGTTTCTTAGATCTCTCGCCGATTTAATTGCGATATGGCATATTTCATTGAACTTGTTGATTAAATTGAGTATAAACTTCAAAACAGGTGGAAACCCTCTCTACTCTCTCCACTCTAATACTTTCGCCTTTGATAACTAGAAAACAAATATTTCATTTGGCATGATAATTAAATTGATTGGCGCATTTTTAACAGGTGGTAACCCTTGTTTTATAATTCTTTTCGGTTGACACCCACATTGTTGTAAAAATTTGTTTAGCCTATTATTTCATTAATTTTAACTTATGGAAAATATGGCAACTCTCTTAATTTCATTGAGAGCAACAAACATGCTCACACAAGGACTCACTTACTCACACACTCACTCGCAGTCCGTCACATTTATAATATTTGTAGGATTATTTACCCTACCTGCTTTAATCGGAATGCTGTGCGCTTTGGCAGGACAATCCATAATAGAAAAATAGTTTATTTTCATCCAAATTGTGTCTCATACGATGGCATTCACTTAGTTATGCGTTTGCAAAATTTCATGCTTTTTAAATTTGATAAGTTTATTCTCAATGCATTTTCTCTCATAAGCTGCACATCTTCATTTCACTTTTTATGCCTTTCCATGTCATCAGGCTCCAGTACTTCTCACGAGTTTTTATTTTCATAAATGAATAGCTGCAAAGACTTGGCATCCTTTAGAAACAACACAAATAACTGATATGTATGTATGTAGCTTCAGCTGTCACATACACTTAGTGTTTTTTATGACCGCCTAGAAGCGAATACTTCACTTAAATTGATGAGTTCATTTGGCTAAGCGAAATAAACGGAAGTTTACGAGTAGCGCAACACGTAAAAATGCACCTCAAAGTGCGCATGCATTTATTATTGAGTTATCGAAGTTAGGTTTTCGTATGTACAAACATATTTTGATTTTCCTTAAAATGCAATTTTTTGTTTCTTCTTTTTCTTGTTGCAAACGCCTCTAGGTTATTGGTCTAGTCCAACAGCGCACGCCTGTCGTGTCTCTTCTGTGTGTGGCCAAGTGAAGTCACTGCTTCTCCATCACAGAGAAGGATTTCGTCCTTTTATGCTACCACAACAGGTTCATACAAATTACAAATTACAAATAAAATACATTCAACAATAGAATATTAAATCTAACAACAAATATTTTACACTCCAGCAAGGAAGACCTCCAGGCAGATATATGGTCAAATTTACGAATACCAAATACTTACCGAGTGACATGATTAAATAAAATTTCAATCTTATGGCAGAGGCGGAATCAGGTTTGCTATATACCAACTCTGAGTACGTTATTATAGGTACAATTAAGAGATGTGCTAGCATTCGTCTAGCGGCAACTGGATTGAAGGATGCCGAAAGCTTCAGATTTCTAAGTATTCCATATACTTTGCTCACTACTTAATTAATGTGATCACAAGCAGAAATCGTTGACGAAGTATTTATGCTTGAAGTATTTACTCCAGGGAGAATTTAAATCCACTGAGAGAAAACTTCCAGGATGATTTATAATTGGGCTTATAGTCAATTTTGGTTTTGCCACCATTTATGAAGCTTCTTCTTTCTTCGGCCTGAATATGGCTCTTTATGACGCATAAAAAACAAGGAATTTTTTAGCCTTGCTCTGCTGGAGGTAGAATTTCAAAATGTGGTGATTTTTCTCTGAAGGTCGGTTTTGTTCATAACAGTTGAAGTGGTCTTGAACTTTTGGTAGAATTTTGGTTAATTTTATGTGGGCATTTCAGTAGAAAAGAATCTTTTTGATGCGGCAGTAATGACAACTTTCCCGAATCGTAAGCTACAATTAGTTAATTGTTACAAGTTATGGAAATGTATACCCAACCCTGCCTCACCTTCCCCACAACAATCACGATCTGAAGAGAATTATTGCAGCCGGCAATCGGGATCGAAAGTACAAAATGTGGAAAGAATGCAAATCCAGATACAGTACATTTAACACATCAGGACAAAAGACGCTATTCCCGAACAACATCACCCGCAGTCAATCCACCACATTCATACGGTTACGCATCGGGCATACGATATTGACCCACGAACACATCATCACAGGGATGCCAAGAAACGTTTGTCCGTGGTGCGGATTACCTCCCACAACTGACCACTTACTGGACGAATGCACTTTCCGCCAAATCGAGAGGAGCCAACATTTTAATGACATTAAACCATCCACCCTTCTTAAGGAACCCGCTTCAGAAAACATCAAACAACTTTATAACTTTCTTAAACAATGTAACTCGTTAAAATTCATCTAGGACTTCTTAAATTACACAGGTAAACGATATAGCCAGAGTCGAATAAGATAAGATAAGTCGTGCATAAGATAGAGTCGAAAGTCCTGGCAGCTAGTACTCTTTTTCTAAATTAGACTCAAGCATGTTTGTTTGTATCTAATAAAATAATAATAATAATAATAAAAGTTCTGGCGAGAGGCTCGTCCACTAGGGTGAAGGATAGTTCACGGCGTTGCGGTATCTCTACTAACTTAAAACTTTGCACTAAATTTGCGTTATCTTACCTAGCAGCTGTAGTGGATATCGAACCGCAGGTATATCGCGGCGTACTCTGTCCGGCGTATTACCTAGGTGTTTGGTGATTTCAACCTTGGCTGATTCAGGACTTCGACCAGCCATGCACAGACACACATTAAAGACGTGAGCTTTCGAGGTTAATGCCCTCAGATCATAATCGTTTTACGCAATGCATCCCAATTTCAGTTCGCAACTTTTTCGAGTGCATGCTTATATAGCGCCCGCTTCTAGCCGAATGTACTGATAAACAGACGCAGCTGACTTCAGTGAGCCCTTAAACCGAATAAGTCGGAGTGACCCTGCTGTGACACCACACGGGTTGGTTAACACACCTTGCAGATGGATTGTTCACGATTCCCAGAGTGCGCGAATGGGATCGCAAGATTCAGGATTGAGTATGATTATTAACTATTAGGGTTGGATATTGAGTCGGAAATATGGATGTGCCTTGGGGATGAAAATATACTTAAACAAATTTATTCTTATAATAAAATAGACGCTGAGAGTTTTGCTAAGGCTTTCTAGCTTAAATCCAGAGTGCTGAAGTTATCTTGGGAACTACTGCTTAAAAAATATTGCCAGAGTATTTTTTCAAGTGTGCCTTTATTTCCAGGAAAACTAGAAGTGGTATTGAAACATTTTTACTTATTAAAGCGAAACGCATGCAAAACAATTCTCAGCTTCCCGTAAATAACTTTGATAGCAAAAGTATTGAGCGGTTTTTACACCTTATTTCTACATTTGCAACTTTACTCAAACCTTTTACGTTTCTTTTACTGCAATATTGCTATTCACAGAGCGGAAAATGCGTTTGAAGTAAACACTCCTGAATAAATCGTTTATAGTCTTTGTAATCCGCATACAATATCCAACGCACAATACTTGTACTTGTAACTTTTGTGTAAAATATTTATCACGTCGAAGTTGTTAAATATGCTACGCACATGTGCATATTTATATGCATATATTTTTACGATTTGTTGAAAACCACATACAAGAACATACAGTGACTAGAACAAATGACCACGTTTTTTTTTTTTTAAATATTCATAATATTTTTCAAGCTAAATTTTTTTGGTTATTTTTGTATAAAAATATCGTCTGAGCCCTAACCAAAACTGTGCAAATCACAGTTTCAAATTTATACAAAATTTAGCAAAATTCAACAGATTCTCATCAAAATTTCGACTTTTCATTCTAAATTTTTAGACAATTTTTGGATATGCAGTTTTATAGCCTATACAATTTTAGTCTAATCAACTACAAGTTTCCAACGGCTAAAAAATTACGTTGATTTTTAAGAATTTTTTTTCGGAGGCTACTTTTACTGGTTTTTAATATAACAAGCGCAATTTACAAGAACTTACGTTGATATTTTGAAATTTTGTTGCTGACGATCCCCCGTATTTTATTTTATAAAAAATTCATACTTATATGAAAAATCGTGCAAAAATCCGTCACCAAAAAAAATCTCAAAAATCAACGCGATTTTTTAGCCGTTTGAAACTTGCACTTCATTAGACTAAAATTGTATGGGCTATAAAATTGCATTCCCAAAAATGTTCGAAAAATGCAAAATAAAAAGTTGAAATTTCGATGAAAGTTTGTTGAATTTTTCAAATTTTTTTATAAAGTTTGAAACTATGATTTATACGGTTTTGGTTAAAGCTAAAGTTATATAAAAATAACAAAAAAATTTAGCTCCAAAAACATTAAGAATATTTGACGAAAATCAACACGTGGTCATTTGTTTGAGTCACTGTACATATGTATACGGATGCGTATTCAACGCAACGAAAACTGCTTTGCAAAATGTATCAATGGATTTGTTGAACATTGTCCTCATATTCGAATGCGCATTCAGTATTGAATGCAATTTTTATTTGCCAACTTTTATCAATAAACTTAAGAAGACACTCTACTCAATGCAATAATTCTATTTGAAAAACTTCCGTTAAAGACTTAAATCGTATCCATTTTATATTCCTCCAGTTGCTTCGCCACCAAATTCGATTTGACCATTCCTCCAAAGCCGAAGCTGAATTTAACGATATTCAGCAATTTGCGCAAAACTCGCATAATTTATCATCTGCTCATACGCAAACTTTTTTTAGTTTTACCGAAGACGTATGTATGTAAGTACACACAAACATGCATATGTTGTATATGTATTACATATTTATGGACATTTCTGCGTACCTGTATGCAAAGGATAACCGTAAGTTCTTTGATAGCTCGGTGTCTCGTTACCGCATTAGTTTAAAAGATATTGTCGCCTGTATGTCTCCATAAGACAATAATGGGTAATATTTCTTTTTTATAACCGTTCATTTCCGGTTCCACTTAAGGTCGGTTATGATAACTATATGCAGGCAAGAAGAAGAAGATATGTTAGTAGTGAAACTACTTACGCATTCAAAAGTTTATATCGATCTAACTATACGAAACTCACGGTTATGCGTTTACAGTTATACTCTTATGCACGTATATTTGTACATTAGACTGCATCAGTCCCCATACATAAAAAAAAATCGGTAATGTTTTCCATTGGAATTATAATATTTTCCAAAATATTTCGGAAAAATATTAACATTTAAGCGAGCTGAACCTATTTGAAAATAGCTCCAAAATGGAGTTTTTTATGAATAAATATAGTTTCTTAAAGATGTTTTTGGAAAAATCCCCTCAAATGACCAAACGTTTTAAGCTTAAAAAATTTACATAAAAATATAAAAAAATAAATAAATAACAATTTTGAGCGGAATCGTGATAATAAGATTTTTGATGCTGTTTTTTAACCTTTTTCGTAGATTGGTATAAGAAAACCTTGAATAACTGAACCTAACCTCTTCCGATTTAGACTTGTGAGGTATCATTGGAAAGGTATTTTCTCGCCCTTTTTATATCTTTGCTAAAAAGCTCATTCAAAGGATGAAAGAGAAAGGAAGGATGGACGAACATCATTCAAAGTTGAATTGAGATGTGTTGGTATTTGAAAAAAAAAATTGGACACGAATGACTTGTTTTTGCAAATAAATAAAAATAGTGGGAAAATACCTTTCTACCCAGATCCCATAAGTCTAAATCAGAATAGGTTTGGCCCAGTTACTTAGGTTTTTCGTAAATCAATCTTTGAGAAAAGTAAAAAAACAGCATTAAAAATCTCATTATTACGGTTCTGTTGAAACTATGTTTATATATTCTTATGCAGATTTTTTAGCCTAATCTGTTTTGCCATCTGAGGAGACTTTTTTCAACAAGTTCTTTAATAAACTATTTTTAATCATAAAAAACTCCATTTTTGGGGGTATTTTCAAATCGGTCAAGACGTGGTAGACGTCTTAGAATATAATGAATTTCGTAATCCCGGTGGAAAATCGCAACTTTTTTTGAAGATGCAGTCTAATGTATATATGCATGTACATTAGGGTGGTAGGTGGGTTAAGCCTAGAATGGTAAACATATTTTTTAGCCCTTTAATAGTAAACATCACCTATGAGTCTAAATTTACAATAAACGAATATTTCACCTTTATAAAAAAAATTATTCAAACAAAAGCAAAAACGTATTTACTATATCTTTTGTACCAAAAATTAATAAAAATTAACAGCCCAGCGCCTTCTGTTTGGCCTGCAAGCTGTATCGGAGACATAGCCGCCAAATTTAAACGTAGAATTCGCGGTATGGTTAAGAGCACATCCAATCGATTAAAATATCGATATCAAAATCCATTAAAATATCGATAAAAAAATATCGTTTATTATATCGATAAGTTCCGAAAGTATCGATAGCAAAATCGATAATGAAACCGATAAAATATCGATTATTATATGGATAAATCCCGATAATTCCGAAAATCTTTAAAATCCCAAAATAGTCCCCAGATTGAGTCTCTGTCTATATGCTTTTCTCTATAATTACCTTTATTTTATTTGTCAATGTTATTGTGGCTTATTAAATTTTAATTTCTATATTTTTATTGAGCTTTGTACCACGATTGTTTATTAGGAAAAATTTAAAAAAGCAACAAAGTCTAAGCGGTAGAAGTTATAGCAGCTATATCGGAGATCACCACATCTCTTCATCAGACTACCTTTTTCTAGACTTTAGCAGCCTTTATTTTAATCTTTCTTCCTCTATCTTCATCTTTACTTTTAGCGGTATCCTCATATTTTTCTTTATATTTATCTTTGTTTTTACTTTTATGTTTTTCATATTCCTCATCTACATATTCCCCTTCACATTTGCCTTTTATAAATATTACGCCATCTGTTATTCAAATCCGAAATACCTACACACACATTTGGGGTATTCACAACGGTGTCGTAAGTGTCGTATTGTTGTATGTCGTAAACTTTAAACGCATAAAAAATATATAAAGGGGGTTTGCAAAGTACGATCAATGTCATATTTTGAATTTTTGCAGTGTTCAAAAATAGTTGGTTGTCGTTTCAAGTTCTTTAAACATTTATTTAAGCTTTTAAAGTTTACGACATACAACAATACGACACTTACGACACCGTTGTGAATACCCCAATACTTTTTGTCTCCTTCTTACACTTCCAACGCATGCACGTGTTTGCAAGGTGATGACGAAGTGCTTTTGTATAGAAAATCATGTCTGCCCATGTATTTGAATAAAATAAACATATCTAGAAGATATAAACTAATACTTCCCAAACGAAAGGAAAAAACCCTGAACTTTTGATTAAAGAAAGCGACTACAAAATCAATCGAGCAATTTTTGAGCATTTTTTCAAATTTTTTCAACAATCTTTTGCTTTAAAATGCTCAATATTTGTTGAATTTATATAAAGTTTGTACACGTTAATATTTCAATTGCTCTAAAGAACCAATATACCGAAAATGAAAGTTATATCAGCAAATCATAAGTTGCTAGAGCACTTTAAAGGCTCAAAATTGACCCCAAAAAAAGCCAATATTTACCGTTGTTTGTACGACAGAAACCGAATTGGTCACTTACAAAAAAGAAACTGTTGAAAAGCGTGGAATTTTATATTTGAAACTCCATACTTTTCTTTGAAATCGCTCCATTAGTTCTCATAAAAATTACAACTACAACATTTGAGCATAGCCTCCATGTCGAAACGTAAGATGTATTCTACGTCAAAAGCAGCCTATTCTCCAATCTGGGCCACACGCTATCTGTGTACGAAATTCCATGCCATTCCCAAACATCCAAACATACAAACTTTCACATTTTGAATATGTATTAGTAGGATAAGTTTACGGAAGATGTTTGAAATAGGGATAAAACCACCACTGCTTACCTTTTAGTGGTAGTTTTCGGAGAGGTAAGGAAACTATATTTAATACATGCGCCGGGTATTTAATGTTCGGCAGTGCCCGAACTTAGACTTTTTTACTTGTTTGATAATGAATTGATATGAAAACGCAAAAAAAATGATCTACAAAATCAGGGGTGCTCTATCTTTTGATGGTATTAGTTAAGTATTTTTATGTCCAGAATCCTAATCTGTGGTAAAAAAAAAACATGTCCATATGTATATCCCATTTAACAGACATGGACTTCCGGTCAGTTTAATCCACTTCCGGTCGAAATTCGAAGTCCGTAAATCGGCCAAAAGATAAAATATTCCCGACTTAATAGTTCCTATTCTTGTGTTTTTCAACAAAAAAAAACCTTTTCACTCATCTCAGAGGTCTGGATGAGTTGAAGTTCGAAGGTAATTTCGGGGTTGAAAAAGGCTCTTCCGAGACACAAGTTTCAAACAACAGTTTGATATTTTTATACTCAGAATCCTAATCTGTAGTAAAAACATGTACATGTGTATGTCTAATTTAAAGAAATGGACTACCGGTCAGTTTAACCGACAGGAAGGTTGCCACTAAGGATGCCGGTGTTTTTGACGTCCCGGAAATCCCGGGATTTACTTGCATTAATCCCGGGATCCCGAAAATTTTGAAATATCGAGTTGATAGTAAGAATTTGTTTATGAATTTTGAAGTATGATTTTTGTAAAATGTGTTTTGACTGCAATTAACAAAAAGCTTGAAACTGTACTTTTAAATTGCAGTCTGAGCCTTTTTTGAAGAAGATTTCAATTAATTTACTCATAGCGTCGCTAATGTAAACGAAACAAAGAGTACTAAGGAAAAGTTAGATAATTTTTTAGATCAATCTACTCCAAACTTCCTCAAATCGAAAAACTTATAATTTGGCCGACGTGCTGGTAAAAGAAGTTCAAATATTTTGTTATGGAGGAGATAGGGGTCATTATCTTCAAATGGATTATGTCTACCTTTTGACAGTTCAGCCTAAAAGTGTTGATGCCGAAATATGTTTTTCATCAGTAGGTTTTGTATGTAAAAACTGCAGGTCAAGCTTAGAAGACTCCGCTTTGAATGCTTTGCTGCTCTTACAAAAACATTTTAATCGCAATAATAACTACACCGGCAAAAAAAGGGGTATGTGTTTTTAACCAGACCCAACTACCAATATGTAATTCGAACCGCTGAATCCGATTCTGAGATCCGTTTGAGTCATACACCCTCAAAAATTCTAGTAAATTGCGAAAAAAATGGCAAAAAACTCTTTTTTATAGAGTAGAATAAACATGTTTAGAGAAATTGTTTTGTATATTTTTGTTTTATGTTTTTTTTTAATCAATCGTCACTTTCAAAAGTACCTGGTATTTACATTATTATTTGTGATGTATACGTTCCTCAATCACATGATTTTTTAAATACATTTAAAAAACGTTTTACTTTAAAATTTGTCTGATTTAATAAATATCGCTAGCGTAGAGTGCAAAGTTGCTAAGTCCCAATTGAAAAATTGTACAGGAGAGGAAAATACTTCGTATAGCCATTTTCTTCAAGTATTTCGCAAAACTTTGAGTACAACATTTTGCCTGTTTAAAGCAAAGCATACGAATCGGAGGGATTCGATATTTATTAAAACATTTCGAACTTTTTTGGCCTTATCGAATTTTCGGAGCTTTATTTGGCCTTAGCAAATTTTCCTTTCATTGAATATAAACGAGAAAACGTAAAACAGGGATCTTTACCCTTTTCGAAACGATGCAATTTTAATTTATCTAGCGTCCTATATCAAAATATGATTTTTCATTAAAAGTGAAGTTAGCAACTTTTCACTCTAAGCTAACGATATATGAGTTTAACAAACGGTTTATCGTAGATTTTAAATAGTTTTATTTAATGGCATGTTTAAATGCTTTCAGATATTAAATTTTTACTCATATTCATGAAATTTATGACTCAATTTGAATCCCGGGATAAATCCCGAGAACCCGGGATTACCTAAAAAATATCCCGAAATCCCGGGATCCCAATTTTGGCATCCCTAGTTGCCACCTATTATAAATTAGTTACAAACTAAATAAAACATCAAAATATTGGTATGAAATGAAAACTATTTTGAAAATCTGCATTTCTGAAATATTTTGGAACAGGGTTACCACCTATTGTTCATCGTATATATATTTAACTTTTGGTTTAGAGAATTAAGGTAAAATATTAATTTTTAGGGGTACTGAAAGATAGCTCTTGAACAATGCTTTGCCTATATAATAAGTGTTACTTAAGATATTAGTGTAAACTTTCCAGGGTCAATAGTGTTGCCAGATAATATATAATGCCAGATATATTTTAAATTATTAGATACAAAAAGTAAAATTTTTTAATTTATGTATTTCAAAGATATTCTTTTTATAGAATTCTGAGGTACTGAGTCGACTAAAATATTGGCGAGTTTTGATTTAAATAACCTTATTTGTTCAATACTGAAGTACTTCTTAGGCAAAAATATTAACGCATTGACAATATTTTGTTTATCGACATAAATTGTATGGCAAGAGGTATTGGATAAGCGTCATGTTAAAAAACAAATTCCATAAACAATATTAGATACATTAAAAAAGTGTCAAATTTAAGCTATCCAATGAACCATTATTTGATAACCAAACATTGAAAACTTTAAAAAGTCTATGCATTCCGACAAAGCTCGGTCAACTGGTACTTTTCATATTACAGTCGCATGAAAAGCAGGCTGTTCCGCGAATTTTGGAAAAACTTTTTTCATACAAGTTTTGGTACTACATTAATGTACATACATACATGCACGCGTGGACTACATTCTACGAGCCACATCCTTCAGCTCGGTGCTGCGCAGTGGATAAGCCACCAAATGCTGTCCTATTGAAAATCGCTGACATTCGCAGAATATTTTTTTTTCTTGCTTTGCAATAAATTACATTGAAAATTTGATAAACGACGCATCTCTTCGCGCAAAAGTCAGATTTTAACATTAAGCAAATTAATTTCCCTGCACATAAAATTGCCTATGTATATGTATGAAAGTCATAATGTATATGTCGAAATGTATATGTATGTATATGTCAG
>NW_023458558.1:5585475-5589932 GCF_013731165.1 Rhagoletis pomonella
GAAAGTCATAATGTATATGTCGAAATGTATATGTATGTATATGTCAGAGTTAGTTGCTCCACAAAAATACTTTGCCATATTGAAATGCCGCTGCATAAAATTAACACTCCCAAAAGAACTTAAATTTATCGAAAAACGATGCAGTAAAAATCCCCAAAAAATTAATTGTTCGCCATAATTAATCTAAGCCATATATTACGAGTACGTACAAATGTTCATACATATATACATACATATGTTTGAACATATGTGTGTAGTCGCACCTATCCAACTCACCTAATCACCTGAACAACTTAAGCGCAGTCAACCGCACATTCGGCTACCCAACAATAAGTCACTCGGTCAGTTGTACGTACCTACTTACAAAAAAAAGAAAAACAAGGAACAAAAATGTGAGTTGTATGAAAAAGTGAAAATAAAAGATCGCTTATTCATCATTCGAACAATCAATCAAGTTGAGTTGAGAATATGTTGTCCGCTTGAGGAGTGTTGCCTGCTCCGGAGGAAAAAAATCAGCGGCCCCAAAAGCGATTGCACAAAAGAATCTCAACAAAAACAAAAAAAGGGGGAAAAGAATCAATTGCCCACTGCGCCATACTATAATCCTCATTATTAATCAGTCTATTAGACACAATTTGTTCCAGTCGGAAAGCTGCTTTCATTCATCAGCAGCGAAAATCTAGTGCCTTAGTCAAGAGACTAGTCGATGGACGTTTTAGCATATACTAGTACATATATACGAGCAAGTCTTTCTTATCCATATATGCATGTATATTCATTCCATGGAGTATGGTGGTTCTCCAGGGAAAGCAATCCTTGTGGAAGCTTGGATGACAGGAGGGAGAACTTCAGTGGAGCCACTCCGACTTATTCGGTATAACAGCTGAGTTTGTTTATCAGCAGATGCAGCTGCAAGTGGGCGTCTATCTTGAAGCAAGTGGCACCCTACATTAACCTGTACTCAAAAAATTGGGCGCTGGGTTTGGGATCCGCCACATCCCCCCATACCTTTTTCATTTTGTCGTTCCGTTTGCCTCCCTGGGGAGTAAAACAGAAACAGTACCACCAGGGACTCTTATTGAAGTCCATCCTATACCGTTTTCAAAAGCTTGCCATAGACGGTCACATTTTAAAATGGAACTATAGGGCTCTTTGATATTGTTCCAGAAAGACCGCATTTGAAACAACGGATCATAACCTGGCTTCCCCTTTTTTTGACTCTTTCACCCTCATCGCTTTAAACCGTTACAATGGCATTGTTTCGCCAGTGGGTCGAATGCATTTGGGGCAAAGGCTCTTTAGATTCGGGTAGCGATAAATCGACATGAACTGTAATTTTGAAATAATTGTGATAAGAATCCCTTTTCCTAGTCAAGTAATAATGTGGAGCCTCGAAATGAAACTTCCTAAAACCATCACCATCACCACCAAAGAAATGAGCTGAACGAGGCAAGAGTAGAAATAGGTGTGCCCTTGCGACATCTAATGCACCTGCCAGGTAAAGGAGCGCAAATTCGGCGTTGAATTTTTTTTTTGGCAGAGGAACTTCGTTTAATACTGTTGTTCACCCCGTCGAACAAATTTCTCGCTACAACCCGCATTCTTCAACATCTTGCGCATTTTCGCCCTCACCCTGACGAAAGGGAAATAGCAGGCGACCAGCAACCTCTTCTATGAGCGCTTGGAGCGTACTTACGAACGCTGCCCCGCTTCGATACAAAAATCGTTTTTGTCGAGGGCGGACAAAGAAGAAACATTTGATCCAACGGGCTGAGGCTGATCGACTTTGCGTGCGACCGCTTTAATCTGACTAGTATCGCCCAGTTGTCGAAATTCGACACATTTTTTCACACGCCTCTGAATTTTGCTTGTAACCAAAATTGAGTTACGATTTTGAAATCCACCAGCAATATTAATGGCGAATTCAAAGCGAACTTCAAATCGAATTATGAAGGTTAATACCGGCTTGGTCAATGTTAATTCTAAATACTAAGTTTTGTCCAAATTTCTTCAGTAGCTTTCGAAATTAGACTGACAAAGGAATCTGAGTTATCATTTATAAAAAATATGCATACGTAAAAAAAAATCGGTACTATTTTTCCATTGGAATTATAAAATATATTATATTTTAAGACTTCCACCAAAATATTTCGGAAAAATATTAAGATTTAAGTGAGCTGGACTGATTTGAAAATACCTCCAAAAATGGAGTTTTTTATGGCTAAACATAGTTTCTTAAAGTTTTTTTTGGGAAAAATACCTTCAAATAACAAAACGGTTTAAGCTTAAAAAATTTTCAGAAAAATATAAAAAAAAATTGAACGGAATCGTAATGATGAGATTTTTGATGCTGTTTTTTAACTTTTTTTAAAGATTGGTATAAGAAAAACTTGAATAACTGAACCTAACCTCTTCCGATTTAGACTTGTGAGGTATCATTAAAAAGGTATTTTCTCACCCTTTTTATTAATTTGCTAATAAGCTCATTCAAAGGATTAAAGAGAAAAGTAGGATGAAGGAACGTCATTCAAAGTTGAATTAAGATGTGTTGGTATTTGAAAAAAAATATTGGGACACGAATGACTTTTTTTGAACAGAAATAAAAACAGTGTGAAAATACCTTTCTACCGAAATCCCACAAGTCTAAATCAGAATAGTTTTGGCCCAGTTATTCAAGTTTTTCGTAAATCAATCTTTGAAAAAAGTAAAAAAACAGCATTAAAAATCTCATTCTTACGATTCCGTTGAAAAGATTTTTAAGTATTTTTATGCAGATTTTTTAAGCTTAATCTGTTTTGTCATCTGAGGGGACTTTTTTCAAAAAGTTCTTCAAGAAACTATTTTTATTCATTAAAAACTACATTTTTGGAGGTATTTTCAAATCGGTCCAGCTCACTTAAATCTTAATATTTTTCCGAAATATTTTGGTGGACGTCTGAAAATATAATAAACTTTGTAATCCCGGTGGAAAAACCGCAACTTTTTTTGGTGATGCAGTCTAATATATATTAATGAGATGCCTCACGGTTCCTCATCGACTAATATGTTAAACATATACCAATTCAGCCTGCAAATACATTTATGGATTACATTGGTCTGAGGGCCTCTTCGAAGGTTAAATACTAAATTGCCAACATCTACATAAACTCCTCTTTCTTTGCATCAAAACCGGAAGGGGTTAAAGAGGTACTTCGTAGATGTACATTAAATATAAAATTTCCTTCTCTAACGGCGCATTCACGCGGATTTTTGTCAAGATTGGGCCAAAACCCAAAATTTTTACATCACACGACTGGGTTAACAAGTTATACCAAATTTTATGTTACAAATATGTATTCCAAAGATGAAGCAAGTCTGACCACAAATAGGATTTTTTAGGACAGTTCCCAATCACTGCACTACCTATCGAAAAACCAGCACACAATCATTCATTGCAATTTAGAATTTTCGGAGAAAATGGTTTCCAATTGAATGATTCTTGCCCTTTTATATGTACTGTACAGTAAACACATATTGTTGATATTAATTAAGCCTAAACAGAAAACAAATGTCTTTCCTTGAAGACACACCACTTCCTAAAGGCAAACATGTAACACCGAATCGAAAAAGTTACCAAACTAAAAAAATAAATTTCCAAACTTCATAAAGAAAGAAATGAGTAGCCAATTTTGGTGAAAAATTATCGATTGGTATAGGTTTTTTTTTAAGCTCGGCGAAAATGTTCCAGCAGCAGTTTTAACATTTTACAGTTTAGATGCATCTGTGTACCAAATCTTCTTAACGAAAATCATTAGGACCTTCATGTGAACCGTCATATTTCCGATTTTCAAGTCGGAGGTGTTTAGAATTCTCAATGCCGCAGTAGTTGACTCGTTTTGTATTAAAGTAGCAAAGGGAGGGGGAGCCATTTGACTCAGTAGTTGTTTGTGTAGCTTTAGTCCACCAGTTTTAACGTCGATGGTAATGGCAGTTCTGAAATCAAACAGAGAGTCAAACTTGCCAACAATTGCTTTTTGAACTGAGTAAGCAATTGAGAAGTAAATCTGTATTTGACAACATTCGATGAGGCGCTCTAATGGGCTTCGAGAGAAAGATTCTGCCGACGATTTACAGACCTTTTGGGCTTTGCCGATGGTGAGTTCCGCATACGATGTATATCCTTCCTCTGCGTTGGTCCGGCTAGTTTCTCAAGATCTTCAGTTTCAGTTGGCAATCCTTATTATCCAAATAGCTGAGGTAGCGAAAACGATAAATAGTACCTTGTACCGGTTTCGATTTTAATTTCTGTGTCACCCAACAAACGAAAACACTGTACTATCTCATAAATACTCGACCATATCTTAACTGTAACTAGTTAGATAATATAGCAAATCCCTAAGAAAATTGATGTCAGTTTGGAAAACCTTAAACGCAGCAGTTCGCCTTACATTAATTTAATGGATATTGGTAGCTATCAA
>NW_023458558.1:5590032-5592548 GCF_013731165.1 Rhagoletis pomonella
AACTGCTGCAAACAAGTGCCAAGCCACCACCAACTACACACACACACACACACAAACAGGCACACACACAGAGGCAATCCCAATCACACTTAAACACGGAGTGGGGAAATCTTCAGAAGTTGGAACAGCAGCAGCAAACATTGACGGTAACTTTAATCGATTAAAACAAATTTCCACGCCACTTTGGCGCCACAAAAACTAAGAAAAATCAAAAGGCAAGAATAAATATTACCAGGAGGAAGAGCAAGCGCACACTTCCAATCGCACTGTGATAAACGGAAAAGGTGAGCTCTAAACTTAACACACTTCAAGTTGTAACTTTGAGCAATACTGCTGCCAGGTTGCCGCTTGCGTAAGTTTCCAAGTTGGTTGTAGACAACGTTTAAATGGATGACCCTCGCTTCCGTTGCGATATCCTTGTAATGCGTTGCATAGCATAGCATTCAATTGCTGTCCGTCCGTTCCTATCGCGCACAATTGTGCATTGGAGCAATGCGTTGGGGCGCTGCTGCTGCTGCTGCTACTGCTGTTGCCACTACTACGCCAACATTGGACCAACTATTCAACCGTTTAGTTGCAACAAAAACAACAACACAAAAGAAAGCAAACATAACAATTAGTTGAGTGGCGGAAGCAGCAGCGATGAAGGCCATCCATTTTCGCTTCGCTGCGGTCAGGACAGATCCGCACATCCTGAATTTGTTGCTTCGTGCGCACTGCCAACACAGATTATACTTTATGACTGGCAATAAAGGTCGTCAGCAGGTCGGGCCAGCCGGTCAGAGAGAGTCCACAGATCTTTGTGCTACCATCACATACGCAAACTCCTACATATATACATACATGCATGCATACATACATATGTATGTACGGAAGACATGTAAGCGAACTTAGAAAGTACTTGAAGAAAAGTACATAACTTACTACACTTTACTCGCACTCAACCGCTCACTGAAGCCGTTAGTCAAGCAAGCGATTCGTTTGGTTCGTGTCCGCCTATTGTCCAGTTTATCACAGAAGAAAAAAAAATGGGTTGAAAGAAGGCGTTGAGAAAAGTGTAAGCAGTGTTTTATGCGAATACTTAAGAAAAACATGATCCAGTAGGAAAACCTACAGACTAATTGAATGGAAACCAAATTTTTTAGCTCCATCATAGCTGCAGAGACAGACAGCGGCTTTTTGTGTTTTTGTATAATCTTTAGGTTTTATGGTTTTAAAAAGAAAAATATATGTATATATTTTTAATTTCGTTTAATTTTTAGAAACTTATTTTATGTTTATTTTTAACTTTTCCTAATATAAATTTCAGATTATGTTGTTTCAAAAGGAAACAAAATTTTTATTTTTATTTAATTGTTAGACACATATGTATGTATTCTTTCCTTTGTTTTAAAATTAATTTTTTTTTCATTCACTTTTTAGAAACATTTTTTTATTTTTTTATTGCTTCTTTTTTAATTTTTTTTTCTTCTATTATATTATTTACATTTTTTTAATTTTTAGTTTTTGTTGTTTTATAAAGAAAAATGTATTTTTAAATTTGTTTTGTATTGGTTGTTTAATTTTCTTTTTATTTTTTTGATTGTTTTGAAAAAGAAAAAAATATTTTTCATTCATCTAATTTTGAGAACATTTTTTCTTTTATTAAATTTTATAATTTTTTCTTTTAAATATAAATTTTTTTTAATTTTTAGATTTTTTGTTATTTATTTTAAATTAAATTAGGGCTGTGCGATTAATTGATTATTAAAAATTTTAATTATTTAATTAGAAATCATGATTACTCAAAATTTCAGTTACTCGAGTATTCAAGATTTTGATTAACCAAAAACAAAAATATTTGAGTAATTTGCTTTATGTTTAATCAACATTTCATAGTACTCTTTACCATGATAAAAAAATAGGAGGGTAGAACCGCTGAGAGGAATTTTTCATATTCTTGACGTTTACAAGCATTTTCATTTTAAAATTTTACACACAAACTCACACACACATTCTTATTTTCAATCTCAAACAAAAACAACTTTGAACAATTCTTTTTTTCTACTCTCAATTTTATATGATTTTAAAATGTTTGGCCGACGAATTGAGAGAACGGTTTTACCTTACTATGTTTTTATCATGCTCTTTACATATAAAGTAGTTGAAGTTCCTTAATACTTTGAAAACAACGTTTCTGTTTTCAAAAATTAAAATGAAATATTTTCTTTATATACAGAATGTAAAAAAGAAAATAAGCATTTTCCAAAGGAAACTCTTTTAACGAGCAAAATTTACTTTTTTGAGTAATCATATTTCAAGTAACTCGATTAATCATCGTTTTGAGTAATCAAAATCTTGATTACTCGAGTAATTGATTAACCGAATAAGTAATTAACCAACTTGCTCGAGTAATCGAATAATCGCACAACCCTAAATTAAATACTCTTTTATTTTTAGTTCTTTATTGTTTTAAAAAGAACACCTATATCTTTTGATTTCATTTAATTCTTAGAAAAATTATTGATAAAATACAA
>NW_023458558.1:5592648-5596161 GCF_013731165.1 Rhagoletis pomonella
TCTTTTGATTTCATTTAATTCTTAGAAAAATTATTGATAAAATACAAGAGCTTTCGTTATACATACATAGTTGCTAGTAGTCGTCTTACGAAAGACAAAAATCCTTTGTGTTGAGAGACAGTTTCCAGAATTGCCCTGTGCAATTTTTCTCAAATTTCTTAAATTTGATCTTTTCCACATCAATCGGAAACGGTAATTTCGAACTTACAAGAATCCTTAATTAAACCTATAGGACGACAGCTATCCGATCCAGCCTGACAACCCAACTTTAAACATATCGTCGTTTAAAGTACAAAACCGCGTATCGTCATTCTGCAAAACCGCCATATTATTTGCACACCAAAGTGGACGAAAGCTCGGCTAAATAGGTACTAAATAATATTGTGAACATCAAATACTTTTTCTGCTTCGTTTTTTCTAAGTTCAGTAGAAATCGGTCGAGGCTGACAAAATCAGTTTAATTGTAAAGTTGCAGGTCCAGGATGCCCCTTCCACTTTTTTCGCTTATGCTGGTTTAGAAGTTGCCCAATCTCCCAATTGAAATCCATAATGCGGGTAAATCTGTGAATTTTGGTACAATTAATCAGATTTATTCCAAAATTCGTAAATTGACACCAAGTTATGCACCAGTGGGCCGCTTGAGTGGTTTTTCTTCTCTTGGTATAAGGTTTAAGCTAAGCACATATTTAACTGACAACTTCCATGTTTCCAGTTTAACAAAACATTAACGTATTTCCTACTGTGACTCACCCTTAGCTCAGCCACATTCACACGCACGCACACTCACCACAAAGTGCCGAAAGGATCTGAGTAGTAAGGCAAAGTTTTTGCAACTTGCTCGATGTTGCCACATGAATTGCTCAATTATTTGTAGTCAATTTGCGAATTAGGTTTGTTCGCTGGCAACTTTCCCCACCCCAACCTAACAAAAAGAACTTCAAAGTTATTGTCAAGTGTGTACATAATTTCTTGAAATCTTTATTTCTGCAGTTTTTTTTACTTGAACTTATTTTGTTTTAGTTTTTTCTTTAGTTTGTAGTAAATGGAGTGCAAGGATACTTCACTAAATCTACGCCTGAGTGGCCAATGAGGGCATATGTTGCAAAGGAGCAAAACTCAATTGGTTGTTAATAAGTAAAAGAAGGGTAGATATGCAATTGAATATTATTACGCTAATGCGTTGATATTTACTTATATATAGATTTAATATGTGCAAAGGTATATATATATATAAATATAGATATATATGCCACATATATGTAGGTATGTATGTATGCTTTTTTATAAGGATACTAAAATTTACTAGGTTTCAAATAAGTGAGCTTAAGTTAGCTTGAGTTGGTAAGACTTAACAAGTGTATAGTTATATAGGTACTTATTACTCCTTACACCCTCTTATTGATACAATTTGCATGTGCATATCGCAGATTTATATCGTTACCCTTTTGGTTCAACCAAGTGTACTGGTTTATGGTTTAATGAATTCCTATTTAGATTTAAAGTGACCATCACTGAGTGTTGACCATTCAAATTTAAAAATTACGTTATCAAATGTATTTATACATTTACATATATATATCTGTTTGGTTATATTTCCAATGTTTGTACATACATATGTATGTATGCTAGGAAAATTGTGCACTTCCACTGATTTGCTATGTAAATTTATTTATTGCATTCTAAAGTGTCTAAATCAACACATGTGTGTCGTAAATATGGCTGTTTGATTGCAATGTAAATATATTTATTGCATAAGTCCTCCTATAATAACCCTGGTGCAATTGCAAATCCATTGGCTATTTCGATTTCAGAAGATTTGTTATATTATCATTAAGTAGTGGGTGTTCCAAACACATACACGTTTACGGAACGATTCAATTTTATTTGATTATTAGCTTCAGAGAGCGTAGTATTTTAGCACCTTAATCAGCTATGGCTCATGCTATAAAATTATGCTGATCATTTTGATCCTCCCTCTTTCTGGAATACAAGTTATCTAAGTATGTATATCAAGGGCATGGTCAACATTTATGCCAAATTTTAAATAAAGCAGCTGTTTCAGTAGTTAGTACTTATACGGTGAATATCATTTTGTGTGTATGATATGTATGCAGAAACTTTATAGTACTCTCCACAGCTTGGATATGGATGAATATTTCGTTGACTCTGGCGACCGCATGTTCTGGGGTTTCTTACCTGCTTTTCAGCAAATTGTGAAACTTCCATGGATGTGATATTCTTCGATTGCTTAGTGTTGCAACCAAGATTGTTACAATGTCTGATGATTTCCGAAAGTCGATAGTTTCATCGTATCCCATAAAGCGTTTGCGGCCATTTTGTTTGTATGTTCTTGACAGTGCATCCATTAGTATCGTAACTAATTGTTTAACGTCCAGCCCCATATTTTTCATTTCTTTTAAGACTAATTTCCCGGTTTCAGCTCCTGTAAGAGTGATACATATTACAATAGTTCTGTCTCCGCTACTATGGGTGGTGGTACTGAACGACATTCTACTGGATCTCAACAAAGGTGGAGTGAAAGTAGTAGCATATGCAGATGATGTAGTCGTGGCGGTATCAGGTCTCCTCCCCTCAACGATTAGTGAAATCATAAAGTGTTAGGTGTTAACCCTAGCAAGACGGAACTGATGCTGTTCACCAATAAAACAAAAATACCACAATTCAGGCTTCCCTCCCTTAATGGAACGTCTCTCACATTGTCCTCCGAGGCTAAATACGTGGGTGTCGTATTGGCTACCAAGCTAAGCTGGAAGACAAATATAGAGAGGCGGGTTGAGAGAGCCTACACAGCCTATTACACATACAACAGAATATTCAGTAGGAACTGGGGATTGAAGCCAAAGCTTGTCCTCTGGATGTACACGGCTATCATACGACCAATACTAACGTATGCGGCGTTAGTTTGGTGGCCAGCACTAGATAAACAATACAGAGTGGTAGCAATTTAAGACTAAAGTTGAAAAGAATGCTTAAATCACACTTAAAGAAACTCTAAATTATTAAGCGGCACTCCGCCTCTGCATAAATTCTCAAAGAAGAAAATTCAGATGGTGAAAAATCCAATTAATGGCTGAAAAAGCAATTTATCTCAATTACGCTGGCAGACAAACGTATGTATGTTATACATTACACATGTACCATTCACTACCCAGTAGAAAAATCGTTTGTATGCATTCATGGAGTATTTATGAAGCCTTAGTACTTTTGCCAGCACTTATTATGTGTATTTTTGTATGCCTGTATACTAGTGCTTTTGCATGTTAGAAACATTAATACAGCCATATGTATACAGCAGTAGTACATGTGTATGGTTAGAGTACGCATACGCTCTGAGAAACCACGCGTGTTAAATGGAAATGAAGGTTCATTTATAATGGCATGTATACACAGCAGCCAGCTCATGCCACCAACAGCGATGTCGTATGCATAAGATTTCTACTGGGTATACACACAAGCACACACCCTCACAAACATGGATGCGCTGTCGAAAAA
>NW_023458558.1:5596261-5607641 GCF_013731165.1 Rhagoletis pomonella
TCTTTTGATTTCATTTAATTCTTAGAAAAATTATTGATAAAATACAAACAGCAAACGCTAAGACCTCCTCGTAGGCAGATCATTCAATTAGCATTTCGTAAAACTGAAAAGAGCTTTCGTTATACATACATAGTTGCTAGTAGTCGTCTTACGAAAGACAAAAATCCTTTGTGTTTCGAAAAACTGTGGTGAGTTGAGAGACAGTTTCCAGAATTGCCCTGTGCAATTTTTCTAAAATTTCTTAAATTTGATCTTTTCCACATCAATCGGAAACGGTAATTTCGAACTTACAAGAATCCTTAATTAAACCTATAGGACGACAGCTATCCGATCCAGCCTGACAACCCAACTTTAAACATATCGTCGTTTAAAGTACAAAACCGCGTATCGTCATTCTGCAAAACCACCATATTATTTGCACACCAAAGTGGAGGAGAAGCTCGGCTAAATAGGTACTAAATAATATTGTGAACATCAATTACTTTTTCTGCTTCGTTTTTTCTAAGTTCAGTAGAAATCACTCGAGGCTTACAAAATCAGTATAATTGTAAAGTTGCAGGTCCAGGATGCCCCTTCCACTTTTTTCGCTTATGCTGGTTTAGAAGTTGCCCAATCTCCCAATTGAAATCCCTAATGCGGGTAAATCTGTGAATTTTGGTACAATTAATCAGATTTATACCAAAATTCGTAAATTTACACCAAGTTATACACCAGTGGGCGGCTTGAGTGGTTTTTCTTCTTTGGGTATAAGGTTTAAGCTAAGCACATATTTAACTGACGACTTCCATGTTTCCAGTTTAACAAAACATTAACGTATTTCCTACTGTGACTCACCCTTAGCTCAGCCACATTCACACGCACGCACACTCACCACAAAGTGCCGAAAGGATCTGAGTAGTAAGGCAAAGTTTTTGCAACTTGCTCGATGTTGCCACATGAATTGCTCAATTATTTGTAGTCAATTTGCGAATTAGGTTTGTTCGCTGGCAACTTTCCCCACCCCAACCCAACAGAAAGAACTTCAAAGTTATTGTCAAGTGTGTACATAATTTCTTGAAATTATTTTCTATTCTATTTCTGCAGTTTTTTTACTTGAACTTATTTTGTTTTAGTTTTTTCTTTAGTTTGTAGTAAATGGAGTGCAAGGATACTTCACTAAATCTACGCCTGAGTAGCCAATGAGGGCATATGTAGCAAAGGAGCAAAACTCAATTGGTTGTTAATAAGTAAAAGAAGGGTAGATATGCAATTGAATATTATTACGCTAATGCGTTGATATTTACTTATGCATAGATTTAATATGTGCAAAAGTATATAGGAATATAGATATATATGCCACATATAAGTAGGTATGTATGTATGCTTGTTTATAAGGATACTAAAATTTACTAACTTTCAAGTAAGTGAGCTTGAGTTAGCTTGAGTTGGTAAGACTTACACAAGTGTATAGTTATGTAGGTACTTATTACTCCTTACACCCTCTTATTGATACAATTTGCATGTGCATATCGCAGACTTATATCGTTACCCTTTTGGTTCAATCAAATGAACTGGTTTATGGTTTAATGAATTCCTATTTAGATTTAAAGTGACCATCACTGAGTGATGACCATTCAAATTCAAAAATGACGTTATCTGCTGGCATATGTATGCATGTAAATATGTATACATTTACATATATCTGTTTGGTTATATTTCCAGTGTTTGTACATATGTAGTATGTATGCAAGGAAAATTGTGCACTTGCACTGATTTGCTATGTAAATTTATTTATTGCATTCTAAAGTGTCTAAATCAACACATGTGTGTCGTACATGTGGCTGTTTGATTGCAATGTAAATACATTTATTGCATAAGTCCTCCTAATAATAACCCTGGTGCAATTGCAAATCCATCGGCTATTTCGATTTCAGAAGATTTGTAATATTATCGTTACGTAGTGGGAGTTCCAAACACATACACGTTTACGGAACGATTCAATTTTATTTGATTATTAGCTTCAGAGAGCGTAGTATTTTAGCACCTTAATCAGCTATGGCGCATGCTATAAAATTATGCTGATCATTTGGATCCTCCCTCTTTCTGGGATACAAGTTATCTAAGTACATCAAGGGCATGGTCAAAATTTATGCAAAATTTTAAATAAAGCAGCTGTTTCAGTAGTTAGTACTTATACGGTGCATATCATTTTGTATTTTGATATGTATGCAGAAACTTTATAGTACTCTCCACAGCTTGGATATGGATGAATATTTCGTTGACTTTGGCGACCGCATGTTCTGTCTCCGCTACTATGGGTGGTGGTACTGAACGACATTCTACTGGATCTCAATAAAGGTGAAGGGAAAGTAGTAGCATATGCAGATGATGTAGTGGTGGCAGTATCAGGTCTCCTCCCCTCAACGATTAGTGAAATCATAGAGGGAGCTTTGCTCCGGCTAAACACCTGGCTACAAAAAGTGGACTAGGTGTTGACCCTAGCAAGACGGAACTGATGCTGCTCACCAATAAAACAAAAATACCACAATTCAGGCTTCCCTCCCTTAACGGAACGTCTCTCACATTGTCCTCCGAGGCTAAATACTTGGGTGTCGTATTGGCTACTAAGCTGAGCTGGAAGACAAATATAGAGAGGCGAGTTGAGAGAGCCTACACAGCCTATTACACATACAACAGAATACTCAGTAGGAACTGGGGATTGAAGCCAAAGCTTGTCCTCTGGATGTACACGGCTATCATACGACCAATACTAACGTATGCTGCGTTAGTTTGGTGACCAGCACTAGATAAACAATACAGAGTGGTAGCAATTTAAGACTAAAGTTGAAAAGAATGCTTAAATCACACTTTAAGAAACTCTAAATTATTAAGCGGCACTCCGCCTCTGCATAAATTCTCAAAGAAAAAAATTCAGATGCTGAAAAATCCAATTAAGGGCTGAAAAAGCAATTTATCTCAATTACGCTGGCAGACAAACGTATGTATGTTATACATTACATATGTACCATTCACTACCCAGTAGAAAAATCGGTTGTATGCATTCATGAAGTATTTATGAAGCATTAGTACTTTTGCCAGCACTAATTATGTGTATTTTTGTATGTCTGTATACTAGTGCTTTTGCATGTTAGCAACATTAATACAGCCATATGTATACGGCAGTAGTACAAGTGTATGGTTAGAGTACGCATACGCTCTGAGAAACCACGCGTGTTAAATGGAAATGAAGGTTCATTTATAATGGCATGTATACACAGCAGCCAGCTCATGCCACCAACAGCGATGTCGTATGCATAAGATTTCTACTGGGTATACACACAAGCACACACCCCCACACACATGGATGCGCTGTCGAAAAAGGAATCCAATGTGAAATTTAGTGTGTGAATTAGAGCAATTGGGCACATGCTAGTGTGCATATGTGTGAGTGTGTACATTTTTTGTGTAGTTACACACATACTTGGCACATAAAATAGTACACAAAAAATTAGAGCAAACCCAAGCGGTTATGCACTTTATGAACTAGTAATGCATGTACGAGCGCGTGTGCATATTAAATCCAGCATAACAACCAGGGTTGCCACTGACGAAAAAAAATATTTACCTTCCACTTGAAAAAAATCTACGAAATCTGGGAAATATCTACCAATAACTTTTTTATAATTATTTTAATAAAAACTATAGTTTTGATGTTTTTTAATTTATTTTAATTAATTTTTTTTTGTTATTTCAATAAGAATTAAAATTGTTTTTAAGAACATTTTATTTAACTAGTTAAACAGTATTTGAGTCATATTATTGGCAGTTTCCTTCAACCAAAAGCGGAAGTGATAAAACTAAAGGCAACAATGAAACTTCGTTATTTGAAAAACTTAAACTCGAGTTATTATAGACAAATACAGTGACTCAAAAAAATGATTTTTTTAATATTCGCAATATTTTTCGAGTACAAATTTTTTATTGCTTTAACTAAATCCATAAAAATCGAGGATTCAAACTATATACAACATATAGAAGAATTCCAAAAACTTTCGACTAAATTTCGAATTTTTTACTCTGAATTTTTAGAACAATTTAAGGTATGGAGTTTTAAAGCAAATACTATTTGAGTATAGCCAACAATGTGCTCCTTAAAATTCCCGTTGATTTCTTTATTTTTTGTCCATTGATAAAAAATGGCGTTGATTTATTTTTTTTGCGAACAATCATAGTGCGTAATTACATACATGTCAATTTTTTCTTTATATTTAAATAATAATTTTAAATATTTAGGCAATCACAAACTCCTTGGGATTCCAGTAAAATTAGTTTTGAATGGAGCGCGATATGTTCGCCTTATATCGATATACATTTATACGTATGTAATTATAAAAAAGGGTGCAAAGAAGTTTATAATATATTTAAAGATAACTACGAAAAATAGATCGGGAACGGAAAGTTCATCAAAAATCTACCAAAATGAGAAAAAATTTACCTTTTTACCAACCCAAATTTTTTCTACCAATTTTGGTAAAAATTTACCAAAGTGGCAACCCTGATAACAACTCTAAACATTAGTTCTGTAAATGCTTAAAAGTAGCCACTCTTCTATGTGAAAACCCAACCCAATCTCAATCCATTTAAACCTGTTGCATGGCAATTAAAATGCCGTCCTTCGCACGTTCAACTATGTATATCCTTCATTGCACTGGTTGTCATTGAAATTATGAACCTCTGTGTTATATTTATTGTCCTTCTTTCATTGAGGTTAATAATTTCACTGCCGCAACAGAAATTTAATTTAATTTCCCCATTTTTAACTTTGATTGCGCCAGCAAGGATAATCATATTCAAAACAACATTCATACACATATTGAATGCCGATACCTCCATACGAATCTGCCTATACACATAGACAATGCAAGTATTTATATAACCTCCCTGTGACTCGCACTGCAACACAAATTTCGATAGATAGTGCCAACCAAAAAATATTCGCTTCATGTGGGATGCTTTATGTATCAATATTTCCAAATGTATTCAGTTAGCCAATTCTATTTAACATTGACAAAATTAGTGCATATTAAATATCTGTAAAACGTATTCGAACTGTATCCGGTTTCAATGATTATAGTGTTGTAAAATACGAATGCGATTAGTATGAATACCACTTTCGCGATTGACAAACCAAAAAGCTTCTGGAGCTATCAAATCTTATTATGTGGTGTTCGCACCAGTTCTGTCAGACTTGGAAAATATTTCCCTGTCCGATCATTTTGATTTCAAACGAGGTTGCAGTGTGCGTTTTCTCGAATCTGATATTGGAGAACATATTCAGTCTTAACATGAGTTTAATTCTCCCCGAATCGGTTCACTTTTCACTCTTGGTTTTCAGGGTTTTACTATGGGTGGATGACACATTTTTGGGTGAATTTTTTTTCAGGCGAAACTCGGGATAAGACAGAATAAGAGCTACAGATCTGAACCGATGATCAGTAAACATTTTTATAAGCATGCAAATTAACTTGACATTTTTTTTTTTACGAATTAGATTACCAAGATTATTTTTGCATACCGAAATCTGTATTGCGTCAAAATTTTTTTTTTCAGCCCTTAATCCCTATTAGACGCTCGCAGGCTACTGACGTCCATTAGGAATAAACCGAAAGTCTTTTGGAAAGGAAATTTTTAACAACTAATTTTATGAAGGTTTGTTCTATTTTCACAATAGTCGAATATGCCATTATTTGCGACATCTCCACCAAAAGTTCTACAAAAAACTGCAATTGCCTCTGAAAAGTTGTGCAAATAAAATCATCAATGGAAGAGAAAGTCTTTGTATGGGCACATGCGTGGCATTGATGGGAAGGTAAATCGTAACATCGAAATTTTAATAAGCCACCATTGGCTGGCAAAGCCACAAAATTACAGAAACAAAGTGAACAGAATGCAGCTAGGCACATCGAATTAGAGGCTTACGCCGATAGGCTTTATGGCGGCGGCGTCATCGTGTTTAAAAAGGTTCGGCGAAACGCCGGCGGATTTCTCCACAAGCCAGATTCCAAAGAGCATAGGTAACCAAGAAGCTAGTTATGTTACCATGTCACTGCCTAAAGTTCATATATCGAAGTTTTCTTTTTTTTGTTCCAAAGTCATTGACCTCAAGTGCGGCGTTCTAGCACTTACCCACCATATCTGAGTTCCTAGCACCCTAACTTACCACCCTAATTGCCGTAAATTAATGGTCACAGAAAACAATCATCGAAGTATTTCGATTCGAGGGCAATTTCAATTTTTGTGGCCGCACAAAGTTTTTGTTATTTTTCGTCACCTCTTCGGCATTTAGAGTCGGATTTTAAATTACGATATATGGATGTTTATGTTTAAAGGAGAATTTTTTTTGTTCCAAAGTTTATTGATCTACTGTACCCCGTTCTAGTACTTGTCCACCACATCGCAATTCTTTTTACCCTAAGTCAGCAAATTAAAGCTTTCCAAAAATCTTTGAACTTTTGCAGCGAAAGTTTTTTGATTACTCCTGTATAACTATCTAAAAAGATGTTTTATTGCCAAATGTTGGTGTAAACGAAAAATTTAAAAACAGCTGATTTTTTTTTTGTTTTTTTGCTTCTACCCCCAATAATATACGTTCGACATCTTTATATATAAAAACGAATTGCTGTTCGTGTGTTATCGCATAAATAGGGTTGCCACCATTCGAAAAAAAATATTTGCATATACAAATTAATTGATGTAGTGTGTTATCGCATAACTCAAGAACGGCTCAACGGATTTATTTTTTTTTTTTTAATTTCGTGTCTTTCTGTCTGTAGAAAATTTGTAAAGAAAAAAATTGGAAAACTAATATTGCCTGAAAACTAATATATCTGAAATTTCAAAAAAAAATTAGATTTAGATACATAAGCCGCAATAATGCTATTTAGATTAAAAATGTATAAACAAACTTAATACAGAAAAAATTTTGAATAGGGTTGCTATCACTCGAAAAAATCTTTACATGTAAAAGTTAATTGCTAATTATGTATTATCGCATAACTCAAGAACGGGTCAGAGGATTTGCTTCCTTTTGATTTCATTTTGTTTCCCTCTGTCTGTTGGAAAATCAGTATTACCAGATATCTGCAATATCAAAAAAAACATTGAAATTTTAAAAAGCCGCAATAATTCTATTTCACTGAAAGTACATACAAAAAAATTTAACATATAATAAATTTGGATAGAGTTGCCACCATTCGAAAAATATCTTTATACATAGAATAAATTTGGATAGAATTGCCACCATTCGAAAAATATTTTTATATATAAAAGTTTATTGCTGAATGTATCTGAAACGTAAAAAAATTTGAATCGCCAGATAATTGGAGAATTTCAAGAACTTCTTCACGGACAAACTTTTTCGTTAGGTTATTTAAGACGGCAATGGAAATATGCCTTCTGACAGCCATCAAACCGTAATATTTGCAGATAAATGTATCACTGGAAATCGTGAACGTAAATTCTTGGTGAAAATGTTAGAGCAAAATATTTCAGTAAAAAAATAATAATTTTGGGCGGGACGAAGTTCGCCGGGTCTGCTAGTATTTAATACATATTTAATTGTAAAAAATTAAACAATTTAAAAAGTTAAGTTGTTCGAGTAATTAAGTCGCTATTAATAATTATTTCACTAACCTCACAGCCTTAGATAATACGGACACAACAATTGATCTAGTGGGATATTAGATTAATAGAATTTTTTTTAACTGATATGATAATCACAATTTTTACCAAAGAACCAGTAAAATTACGAAATTCTAATGACAACGAGTCTTTGTGATCCACTGTTAAAAAATAAAGAATTCATATTGGTGTTAGTTAGTTAAAAAAAAACCCTCTTTTGAAAAATTTATTTGTTTTGTAAATTTGCGTTATTTATTGTGAGGAACTACACAAGCAATGTATGTATATGAAGAAAACTTTGCACATAATTACTTAGACGCTGAACGCCGCCGCCGCGCCTATAAATATATCCTTAACTTCGCTGCGGCGGCGTAAACCTCTACAGCGTATCACAATTTGTACAAAAAATCTCACACTTCAGCGTCATAAAAGGCGTAGAGGCGCAAAATTATGTATATTCGTTGTATCATTTTTTTACATTTTTTCCACATATGTATGGATATATAAAAGTGTGTACATACACACGCACTTTTCGAGAATGTTGCTGATGCCACTCATTTGTGTGCCTTTTGGCTGCAATCATGAAAACAAAGGTGGTCGAAGTGAACGCATATACATATGTATGTATGCGTACACTAGGGTGAAGTCGGAATTTATATGTTCTCACTCCCAAGGATATACCGAAAAAATATACCTCTATTTTTTTATTTTGAAATTAAAAAAAATATTTAGAGGTCGCTCAAAGCGCTTAAAGTTCTCCACTATTTTATGTGGGAAAAAACAACTTTTGGTAGAAATTGTGTAGAATTCTTGAAAATCAATATTTTCATAGTAACTACATATATTTTATAAGTCCTTCAAAACCCCCAGAAAATGCCAGAAAATAAAATGGGGGATAAATAAAAAGCTTTAGTAGTAAAAATTGGTTAAATAAACAATTGGGTATTATTATTGGAAGCCTCCTAAAGAGAACCAGAGTTTTCCGTGCGAAAAATATTGATTTTCAAGAGTTCGATACCATTGTTTTTTTTCTCATATAAAGTCATATAAATTACATGTAAAACTTTTAGCGCTTTAAGCGACCTCTAAATATTTTAGGATGTCAAAATAAAAAATAGGTGTATATTTTTTCGATATAGAAGAGTCCTAGGGGGTGAGAGCATTAAAGTTCCGACTTTAATTGTCTTGGATCACCCTAATGTACATCCATACATACCATATTTGTGTGCATGTATAGTATGTACTATATTCAACAAATGTGATGACTCCGATACTAAAGAAGGATGAGAGTTTGTGGAGTGTGCCGAAATTAAAATTCTCATTGTTTGTCATTCAAGCAATAATAAACGCAACCAACAAAAAGCGCATACGCGCATGAGGCGGTGTGGCAAAGTGGTGCATATGTTTACTTATACACATGCATTTATCCTTTATGTAAGCATGTGTGTGTGTGTGTGCATAAATTTGCTTGCGCCTGTTGCATACGCCACTGTCGCATAACCAAATTATGGCAACCGTTTCTTTTTTTTTCTTGTGGTAACTTTTTTCGGGCATTGCTCTACTGTTTTCGCATACGAATGAGTTAATATTTAACATAGAATGGGTGCTGATGACAGCAATTTGAATCGCTGCAGTCTATCAAGGATACCAAATTTTACGGCTTATTAAGTTTTAAAAGCACCAAATGCAACAAGTTTATGTACATAGATACATATTTTTGTATGCATGTATGAACATGTTTGCAATTAAAAAAACTTTTTGTTCACTTACGACCACATTGAATTATGTAATTTGATATATAATTTTAGATACATATCGTTCGTATGCTGAAAGAACGTAGGTGTAATTAGCGTTATCTATGAAGTAAGGTGGGGTGAGGTGAGGTGATTTATCGTGTGGTGAGATAAGGTGACTTGAGTTGAGTTAGAGTGATGTGTGTTGTGGGGGGGATAAGGTGAGTTCGGTTGAGTTGAAGTGAGGTTATTTGTATTGAGGTGACTTAAAGTGAGGTGAGTTGAAATGAGGTTAGGCAAGAAGCGTTTATGTGAGTTGAGGAGGCTTGAGTTGGGTTCCGGTAAAGTGGGGTGAGAAACATAACTTAACACAACATGTTTTTATCTTCGGTTTCATCCCTATATTTATTGCCCACATTTGAGTAAATATTAAAAATATTTTTATTTATTTGCAACAGCTGATTGACAACGCGCGCAAAACGATGAGGGATGTCCATTATTTTGTGTGCGTTAACTTTGACGTTGGCGTTGCCATCGAAATGTGGAAATGTCCATATAATGGTGTATATTCATAGTCAGATATTAAGCAACGCCAACGCCAATGCCAACGCGAAAGTTTTATGTGGACCGGCCTTTAAAAATAAATAAATATCGATTTTTTTTCACTGTTTCTCTATTTTATTGTTATAAATGCATTTATAATATATTGTAATATTTTTGCATCAAGTTTTCAAGCTAAAGATGATAATGCAAAAAACAATTATCCAAAACTCAAGCACAATTCATGAACTTTGAAATGGTGGTAAGTTATTAGAAAAAATATTTTTTTGGTGAGCACTCAACAAATACATATTGGAGTCCCAGCCACCACAGCAAAATCTGTATGTATGTATATATTTTTACATTAATTCACAAACGTTGATGAAACATGGACTCACCACTCCACATTCATTCGTTCCTCGGAGGAATCTGTGTCTTGAAAAGACGAATTGACGAAGCTTTCCCCTAATCATATATTTGCCCAAGGATGTCCACCAAATACTCGCATGCATATGGGTCAGTAATGGCTTTTCAGTTCCTTTCTGCGCCGCGAGGATCTGGGTGACACCATTAAGCGATAAAAACGGGAACTGGGAAATTTTGTGTCCGAAAGCGCCATCCAAGCATAGTCCGCTGATTCAGGTAGATCAATCAATTCTTTGCAGAACCTTATAGGATAGCTAACCGTTCGACGGCCGTTGTGGCTGAGTCGTTAGAGGTGCGTACACTCTGTAGAACCTTCATTCGATCCCTTGTCCGTGCAAGATCTAAATTATGTAATCGTTTTTTATTATCTTAGTAGAGCAGTAAAGCCAGCGTTCCCTTTCTGTTTAGCGCCGCAATAGATTACCATATCAGATGCGAAATAGAGAATTGAATAATTAAACAATGCCCGTATTGAATTTAATTTCATTTCCGGCTGAGAATCTCAGCAACCTGTGCTGGCATTTTCAATAGGAATCAACACTCATTTAATTATCAACTAATCCAGTGAATGGAAAAATTAAGTTTACAGACTTAATGGTTAATTTAATAAAATGCAAATTACACTTTCACGAGAAGTGGAACAGTATTAATGTGCATTATCAACGTTTAGCAGAATACAAGCGTAACTGCTACAATACCCAGCTGGAAATCGACACCTGGCGTCATGCAAACTTCAAATCGGATGTATGACATGGCTGATACCGTGATAAAAACATAAGGGGTATTCTCTGAGTCTTGCAAAGCCCTTGCACGGTGCACAGATTGCACGGATTGCACGGAAAAAACCGGTTTTCGTATGGGACAGCTTTGCAAACCGTGCAATCCGTGCACCTTGCAAGGGCTTTGCAAGACTCAGAGAATACCCCTATAGTAAGGTAAAACCGTTCGCTCAATTCGTCGGCCATGATTTTTTATTTTTTTTTTGAAGTTTGCCAACATTTTAAAATCATATAAAATTTTTA
>NW_023458558.1:5607741-5613027 GCF_013731165.1 Rhagoletis pomonella
TCGCTGTGGTGAGTTCGCCGTTCGCCGGCATTGTATTTCAGCTATCACTTCAACTCAACTTAACTCACCTTATCTCACCACAACACACATCACTCTAACTCAACTCAAGTCACCTTATCTCACCACACGATAAATCACCTCACCTCACCCCACCTTACTTCATAGATAACGCTAATTACACCTACGTTCATTCAGCATACGAACGATATGTATCTAAAATGATATATAAAATTAATTCAATGTGGTCGTAAGTGAACAATAGGTTTTATTAATTGCACACATCTTCATACATACATCCAAACATACGTATGTATGTATATAAACTTGTAGCATTTGGTGCTTTTAAAACTTAATAAACCGTAAAATTTGGTATCCTTGATAGACTGCAGCGATTCAAATTGCTGTCATCAGCACCCATTCTATGTTAAATATTAACTCATTCGTATGCGAAAACAGTAGAGCAATGCCCGAAAAAAAGTTACCACAAAAAAAAAACAGAAACGGTTGCCATAATTTGGTTACGCGACAGTGGCGTATGCAACAGGCGCAAGCAAATTTATGCACACACACACATGCTTACATAAAGGATAAATGCATGTGTATAAGTAAACATATGCACCACTTTGCCACACCGCCTCATGCGTGTATGCGCTTTTTGTTGGTTGCGTTTATTATTGCTTGAATGACAAACAATGAGAATTTTAATTTCGGCACACTCCACAAACTCTCATCCTTCTTTAGTATCGGAGTCATCACATTTGTTGAATATAGTACATACTATACATGCACACAAATATGGTATGTATGGATGTACATTAGGGCGATCCAAGACAATTAAAGTCGGAACTTTAATGCTCTCACCCCCTAGGATTCGTCTATATCGAAAAAATATACACCTATTTTTTATTTTGACATCCAAAAATATTTAGAGGTCGCTTAAAGCGCTAAAAGTTTTCCATGTATTTTATATGATTTTATAAGAGAAAAAAACAACTTTTCGTAGAAATGGTATCGAACTCTTGAAAATCAATACTTTTCGCACGGAAAACTCTGGTTCTCTTTAGGAGGCTTCCAATAATAATACCCAATTGTTTATTTAACCAATTTTTACTACTAAAGCTTTTTATTTATCCACCATTTTATTTTCTGGCATTTTCTGGGGGTTTTGAAGGACTTATAATATATATGTAGTTACTATGAAAATATTGATTTTCAAGAATTCTACACAATTTCTACCAAAAGTTGTTTTTCCCACATAAAATAGTGAACAACTTTAAGCGCTTTTAGCGACCTCTAAATATTTTTTTAATTTCAAAATAAAAAAATAGAGGTATATTTTTTCGGTATATCCTTGGGAGTGAGAACATATAAATTCCGACTTCACCCTAGTGTACGCATACATACATACATATATGCGTTCACTTCGACCACCTTTGTTTTCATGATTGCAGCCAAAAGGCACACAAATGAGTGGCATCAGCAACATTCTCGAAAAGTGCGTGTGTATGTACACACTTTTATACATCCATACATATGTGGAAAAAATGTAAAAAAATGATACAACGAATATACATAATTTTGCGCCTCTACGCCTTTTATGACGCTGAAGTGTGAGATTTTTTGTACAAATTGTGATACGCTGTAGAGGTTTACGCCGCCGCAGCGAAGTTAAGGATATATTTATAGGCGCGGCGGCGGCGTTCAGCGTCTAAGTAATTATGTGCAAAGTTTTCTCCATATATTGCTTGTGTAGTTCTCTACCACCGGTTTTTTTTTGAATACTGAAAAATAAAAGACAACCATACAAAAAAATCATTAGATTTTCGCAATTTTACTGGTTCTTTGGTAAAAATTGTGATTATCATATCAGTTAAAAAAAATTCGATTAATCTAATGTCCCACTAGATCAATTGTTGTGTCCGTATTATCTAAGGCTGTGAGGTTAGTGAAATAATTATTAATAGCGACTTAATTACTCGAACAACTTAACTTTTTAAATTGTTTAATTTTTTACAATTAAATATGTATTAAATACTGCAGACCCGGCGAACTTCGTCCCGCCCAAAATTATTATTTTTTTACTGAAATATTTTGCTCTAACATTTTCACCAAGAATTCACGTTTACGATTTCCAGAGATACATTTATCTGCAAATATTACGGTTTGATGGCTGTCAGAAGGCGTATTTCCATTGCCGTCTTAAATAACCTAACGAAAGTGTTTGTCCGTGAAGAAGTTCTTGAAATTCTCCAATTATCTGGTGATCTTTCTTACGTTTCAGATACATTCAGCAATAAACTTTTTTATATAAAGATATTTTTCGAATGGTGGCAACTCTATCCAAATTTATTCTATGTATAAAGATATTTTTCTAATGGTGGCAACTCTATCCAAATTTATTATATGTTAAATTTTTTTGTATGTACTTTCAGTGAAATAGAATTATTGCGGCTTTTTAAAATTTCAATGTTTTTTTTTGAATAGTCCAGATATCTGGTAATACTGATTTTCCAACAGACAGAGGGAAACAAAATGAAATCAAAAGGAAGCAAATCCTCTGAGCCGTTCTTGAGTTATGCGATAATACACGAATAGCAATTAACTTTTACGTGTAAAGATTTTTTCGAGTGGTAGCAACCCTACTCAAATTTTTTTCTGTATTAAGTTTTTTTATACATTTTTAATGAAATAGCATTATTGCGGCTTATGTATCTAAATCTAATTTTATTTTGACATTTCAGATATATTAGTTTTCAGGCAATATTAGTTTTCCAATTTTTTTCTTTGCAAATTTTCTACAGACAGAAAGAAACGAAATTAAAAAAAATAAATAAATAAATCCGTTGAGCCGTTCTTGAGTTATGCGATAACACACTACATCAATTAATTTTTATATGCAAAGATTTTTTTTCGAATGGTGGCAACCCTATTTATGCGATAACACACGAACAGCAATTCGTTTTAATATATAAAGATGTAGAACGTATATTATTGGGGGTAGAAGCAAAAAAACAAAAAAAAAATCAGCTGTTTTTAAATTTTTCGTTTACACCAACATTTGGCAATAAAACATCTTTTTAGATAGTTATACAGGAGTAATCAAAAAACTTTCGCTGCAAAAGTTCAAAGATTTTTGGAAAGCTTTAATTTGCTGACTTAGGGTAAAAAGAATTGCGATGTGGTGGACAAGTACTAGAACGGGGTACAGTAGATCAATAAACTTTGGAACAAAAAAAATTCTCCTTTAAACATAAACATCCATATATCGTAATTTAAAATCCGACTCTAAATGCCGAAGAGGTGACGAAAAATAACAAAAACTTTGTGCGGCCACAAAAATTGAAATTGCCCTCGAATCGAAATACTTCGATGATTGTTTTCTGTGACCATTAATTTACGGCAATTAGGGTGGTAAGTTAGGGTGCTAGGAACTGAGATGTGGTGGGTAAGTGCTAGAACGCCGCACTTGAGGTCAATGACTTTGGAACAAAAAAAAGAAAACTTCGATATATGAACTTTAGGAAGTGACATGGTAACATAACTAGCTTCTTGGTTACCTATGCTCTTTGGAATCTGGCTTGTGGAGAAATCCGCCGGCGTTTCGCCGAACCTTTTTAAACACGATGACGCCGCCGCCTATCGGCGTAAGCCTCTAATTCGATGTGCCTAGCTGCATTCTGTTCACTTTGTTTCTGTAATTTTGTGGCTTTGCCAGCCAATGGTGGCTTATTAAAATTTCGATGTTACGATTTACCTTCCCATCAATGCCACGCATGTGCCCATACAAAGACTTTCTCTTCCATTGATGATTTTATTTGCACAACTTTTCAGAGGCAATTGCAGTTTTTTGTAGAACTTTTGGTGGAGATATCACAAATAATGGCATATTCGACTATTGTGAAAATAGAACAAACCTTCATAAAATTAGTTGTTAAAAATTTCCTTTCCAAAAGACTTTCGGTTTATTCCTAATGGACGTCAGTAGCCTGCGAGCGTCTAATAGGGATTAAGGGCTGAAAAAAAAATTTTGACGCAATACAGATTTCGGTATGCAAAAATAATCTTGGTAATCTAATTCGTTAAAAAAAAAATAAATAAATAAATGTTTCAAGTTAAGTTGCATGCTTATAAAAATGTTTACTGATCATCGGTTCAGATCTGTAGCTCTTATTCTGCCTTATCCCGAGTTTCGCCTGAAAAAAAATTCACCCGAAAATGTGTCATCCGCCCATAGTAAAACCATGGAAACCAAGAGTGAAAAGTGAACCGATTCGGGGAAAATGAAACTCATGGTAAGGCTGAATATCTTCTCCAATATCAGATTCTAGAAAACGCACACTGCAACCTCGTTTGAAATCAAAATGATCGGACAGGGAAATATTTTCCGATTCTGACAGAACTGGTGCGAACACCACATAATAAGATTTGATAGCTCCAGAAGCTTTTTGGTTTGTCAATCGCGAAAGTGGTATTCATACTAATCGCATTCGTATTTTACAACACTATAATCATTGAAACCGGATACAGTTCGAATACGTTTTACAGATATTTAATATGCACTAATTTTGTCGATGTTAAATAGAATTGGCTAACTGAATACATTTGGAAATATTGATGCATAAAGCATCCCACATGAAGCGAATATTTTTTGATTGGCACTATCTATCGAAATTTGTGTTGCAGTGCGAGTCACAGGGAGGTTATATAAATACTTGCATTGTGCTATGTGTATAGGCAGATTCGTATGTAGGTATCGGCATTCAATATGCGTATGAATGTTGTTTTGAATATGATTATCCTTGCTGGCGCAATCAAAGTTAAAAATGGGGAAATTAAATTAAATTTCTGTTGCGGCAGTGAAATTATTAACCTCAATGAAAGAAGGACAATAAATATAACACAGAGGTTCATAATTTCAATTACAACCAGTGCAATGAAGGATATACACAGTTGAACGTGCGAAGGACTGCATTTTAATTGCCATGCAACAGGTTTAAATGGATTGAGATTGGGTTGGGTTTTCACATAGAAGAGTGGCTACTTTTAAGCATTTATAGAACTAAAGTTTAGAGTTGTTATGCTGGATTTAATATGCACACGCGTTCGTACATGCATTACTAGTTCATAAAGTGCATAGTCGCTTGGGTTTGCTCTAATTTTTTGTGTACTATTTTATGTGCCAAGTATGTATGTAACTACTTAAATGTACACACTCACACATATGCACACTAACATGTGCCCAATTGCTCTAATTCACACACTAAATTTCACATTGGATTCCTTTTT
>NW_023458558.1:5613127-5614585 GCF_013731165.1 Rhagoletis pomonella
CCCAATTCGGCGAAGTTTGCCGTTCGCCGGTATTGTATTTCAAGCATGAGATTATTTGTATTGAGGTGACTTAAAGTGAGGTGAGTTGAAATGAGGTTAGGTAAGAAGCGTTTATGTGAGTTGAGGTGGCTTGAGTTGGGTTCAGGTGAAGTGGGGTGAGAAACATAACTTAACACAACATTCTTTTATCTTCGGTTTCATCCCTATATTTATTGCCCTCATTTGAGTAAATATTAAAAATATTTTTATTTATTTGCAACAGCTGATTGACAACGCGCGCAAAACGATGAGGGATGTCCATTATTTTGTGTGCGTTAACTTTGACGTTGGCGTTGCCATCGAAATGTGGACATGTCCATATAATTGTGTATATTCATAGTCAGCTGTTAAGCAACGCCAACGCCAATGCAAACGCGAAAGTTTTATGTGGATCGGCCTTTAAAAATAAATAAATATCGATTTTTTTTCACTGTTTCTCTATTTTATTGTTATAAATGCATTTATAATATATTGTAATATTTTTGCATCAAGTTTTCAAGCTAAAGATGATAATGCAAAAAACAATTATCCAAAACTCAAGTACAATTCATGAACTTTGAAATGGTGGTAAGTTATTAGAAAAAATATTTTTTTGGTGAGCACTCAACAAATACATATTGGAGTCCCAGCCACCACAGCAAAATCTGTATGTATGTATATATTTTTACATTAATTCACAAACGTTGATGAAACATAGACTCACCACTCCACATTCATTCGTTCCTCGGAGGAATCTGTGTCTTGAAAAGACGAATTGACTCATTCAGGTAGATCAATCAATTCTTTGCAGAACCTTATAGGATAGCTAACCATTCGACGGCCGTTGTGGCTGGGTGGTTAGAGGTGCGTACACTCTGTAGGACCTTCATTCGATCCCTTGTCCGTGCAAGATCTAAATTATATAATCGTTTTTTATTATCTTAGTAGAGCAGTAAAGCCAGCGTTCCCTTTCTGTTTAGCGCCGCAATAGATTACCATATCAGAAGCGAAATAGAGAATTGAATAATTAAACAATGCCCGTATTGAATTTAATTTCATTTCCGGCTGAGAATCTCAGCAACCTGTGCTGGCATTTTCAATAGGAATTAACACTCATTTAATTATCAACTAATCCAGTGAATGGAAAAATTAAGTTTACAGACTTAATGGTTAATTTAATAAAATGCAAATTACACTTTCACGAGAAGTGGAACAGTATTAATGTGCATTATCAACGTTTAGCAGAATACAAGCGTAACTGCAACAATACCCAGCTGGAAATCGACACCTGGCGTCATGCAAACTTCAAATCGCATGTATGACATGACTGATACCATGATAAAAACATAGTAAGGTAAAACCGTTCGCTCAATTCGTCGGCCATGATTTTTTATTTTTTTTTGAAGTTTGCCAACATTTTAAAATCATATAAAATTTTTA
>NW_023458558.1:5614685-5619862 GCF_013731165.1 Rhagoletis pomonella
TTTTTTTTTGAAGTTTGCCAACATTTTAAAATCATATAAAATTTTTAGTAAAAAAAAGAATTTTTCAAAATTGTTGTGTTTTTATCGTGGGCTGATACTTTCGAAATTCAGCATGACTTTTCAGTAGTGTTCACACCTTACTGCAATTGCAATTAATTTACTGCGCTTTTCCCTAAAAATCAAAAATCAAAAATTTACTGCTTTACTGCACGGCTTTTTACAAACGATATATGAAATGCCAGCACAATAATTATCCGAATTTAAAAACGCATGCATTTCACCAGTCAACACGATTTTTTGGTCTGACTTCTACATGTTTAATTTTAGTTTCAATACGCTAAAAATAAGGGAAAAATATTTTTTTGATTAAAGTTTGCTTTTGTAAAAACTAGAGCAATTTTTCAATTTCTGAAAATAATTGTAGAATTCCCAAAAAAAAAAACGAAAACAAAACTCACAAGAAAAATGTTATAAAAAAATATTCGTCAAAATGAAATTTTATTTTTTGAGTTTTTAGAAAGTTTTGTTTGTTTTTTGAGTTTTTAGAAAATGTTTTGGTATGCACTTTTATAGATCGTTAAATAATAAAGTGCAAGTTGCAAGTGGATCAAATGTAAAACAAATAAAGATCAGTGAAAAAATCACGATTTTTTTATTTTAGCTTTTTTTCAATATTGTATTGCATCTTTTCTGTTTTTTTTTTTGAGTAGTAGTGTCCAAGGTTTTTGAACGAGCGGTCGCCCTTCGGCAGACAATGGCAAACCTCCGAGGGTACTTTTGCCAGAAAAAAGCTTATTCGGAGGTGGATATCTCTTTATTTGTGTCACAACATCAAGAGGCAGAGAAGAGATTGAAGAAGATGCTCGGCCAAACACGTAGAAAACTTTTAAGCGGCAAACATTCCTTTATTGGAATCAAATAGGTATACTATTCATCCCCATATAAACTAGGATATAATTTCAAAACTATTAAAGGGTTAAACTAGAAAAGGCCTTGAAAACTTCGAAAAAACTCAAAATATTTATTGAGAGGTCGAGATTTGATTGAGATGAAAGAAACCCGTTTGTTCGATAAATCAACCTAGTAGACAACAATAATTATTGTATTATTATTGATTATAATCAGCAGACATATATGTCATGTCAACGCTCATTTGACTTATGAAAACTCTCACCACTCTAACCATGCCATGTTAAGAATGCATAACAGAGCCTTTATTTTTATAAATAGAGCTAATGACTCTACTTCAGTTCAAGGAAGTCAAAATGTGAGATTTCTGCGTAAAATAATATTTGTATGACTTCTTTGATGAAATCGTCATAGGTTAACTATTTTCCAACTGGGTAGACGATGTGTGTACATACACACACATACATACATATGCATAGGAACTGCAATTCATCCGGCTATGTGTGCAGATTCTTAGCCAACCGGATCAACACCAAAAAAATTGTATAGTGTACACTTTGCACCGTTGTTTCTTGGACATACAGCTCCAGCTGCTAACTGGAGCAAAAAAATTAAAATTTTAATGAAAAACTTTATTTTCAATTTGATTTCCGGCAAAGATTTAAAAATTTAGGAAGGATGGTTGTGTTTGCGCTTGAAGTATTTCAATTAATTTTTGCGGTTGAGAGGTAATGTTCGGGATGAGTAAACTATAAAGATAAAAAATATGCTCTAAATATACATACATAAGTATTTCAATGACATACAGGAAAAATTCACACGACATTCACATTAAAATTAACATACCCAACTGGATGTGGATAGATTTTTCTAAATAAACTGTTTTCCCCAAAATGCTACAAACTTTGGTGAAACTCTTCTAAGCGACTAACAACTCTACTACAGCTTGCTTACATATAGATATGTACATCTATTTGTATGTAAATACGCAAAGCTTCTGCAAGTCAACATAATCCCTCACTTACTCACTTCGCTTATGTACATATGTGTGTATGTATGTATGTACTTGCAGGATTTGCCACTCAGCGACACTTGACCGTTAAGAAAAAAGTAACAATTTAATCACTACTTACTTCTCGCCCTCCCCCATTCCTTTTACTTCCATCATCACCCTGCTTTTGAGCTTCGTTGCATCACCAAGTGACCCGTTGTAATTTGTCTAAATCACATCAACGCCAATAATGAAATATTTTACCCTTCGCCAGGCCAGTTGCGGCCGATGGGTGGGGATGGACTACACAGTTACCTACCGGTGTGTGTCCATCAATCACAATTTAGCTTAAGTGTGGACATATGTTGGGAATCAGGAAATTTTTGGGGAGGAACTGTATGTACATACGAGTATGTGCATATGTTTGACTATATGTGCTTGCTTGTGGAAAAAAGTTGTATTTGAACGTAACTTTGGTAGACACTTCATGCAGAGTAGAAATTAAGGAAAAAACTTTGGGAGAATAAACGAAGGAAACTGTGGAAACGTGTGCATGATTTTAAAAACCAACTATAAAGTATTTAACATTAACCGTTAAAATATTGATACAAGTTTTACAGAAATTCGTTGCGTTTAAAAATCTAATAATCTAATTACAAATATAAAGCTGTATACATAATGAGTAACTTCATGCTGAAGAGCGCTTTACCTTTGTGTTTGGAAGTAATACTCACGCTTCACGATCAGTTGGACCATAATTCTACGCATTATACGTTGAAATGTGATTTTTTTAACCGACTTCCAAAAAAGGATGAGGTTATTAGTTCTTCGGAATATTTTTTGTTTGTTTTTTTTTTTATGTATGTTACCGCATAACTTTGAACCAGGTCAACCGATAATTCTTTTTGCATCGGAAAGGCAGTATCTCAGAGGTGGTCCCATACTAATTTGGTTTAGCTGCCGTCATTGGATCATGAAATATATATACATATACGAGTGAACCCGCATTGTCAAGTCCTAGAACTAAAGCGGAATATCACCGACGCTTGGGAGGAAATGAAAACTATTTACACAGAACTTTACGGACTTTCGAAAAAAATTTGTTGTTTAGTTGGTACCTCGGTGCCTGCTGAGCCCTTTTTTCAAAATTCAGAGCTACGACCACCGAGAAACGCAACCGCTTAATAATAAAACGCTTATCACACTCTTTTTTTTGCAAACTTGGTTAAATAATAAATAATTATCGCCGCTAAAAAATACTGTTTCTTTTTATTCAAGGCTGATTAACAAAAGAATTATAAATTGTTTATTGAAAAGAGTTTTTGTGCCCTGTAGGGAAAATCTCTAGTTCTGAATTGGTGCGCCTGTAGTACGTTTAGACCCAGCACTGGTTCGCGATAAATCTCTTTTGCATACAAACAACTGGCGAATTTAACATGGCGATGTCCTAGGAAGTGTCAATTGCCCCCCTCTGCATCCCTTTTTCGATAGTTCCGAACTAGTTCTAAATTCTATAGTTCCGAACCAGTTTTAAAATCGCCAGACGAAAGAAAAAAGTATCATGATTTTTAAATCTTTCGGTTCTTCTATTTTCAAAGAAACGTTTTTTCGATTTGAAATTAAACTTGTTTGAATGATTGTAAGAAATGTACGTTTACATACCTTTGGCTGTAGCTGACTTTGCAGAGGTGCTCGCTGTTATTGGTTAGATTCCAGACGGCCCCAAGATGTTAATATGTTAACACAAAGTTTCGTTTTCTATTACCAAACTATGAAATAGCATCTGCGAAGTGCAGAATGAAAGTGCATTTGAACAAAAAAGCCGCCAAACACATATCTATGTAAAGTAAAGAAGCCCCCCGCTGCATCCCTTTTTCGATAGTTTCGAACTAGTTCTAAATTCGACAGATAAGATCTAGTTCGTTCTGCGTCCCTTTTTCTATAATTCCGAACCAGTTCTAAATTCGTCACTTTAGATATAGGTTTCTAATGAAAAACGAGAAATAAAATATTTTTTTTTATGAGTCCCACATTTCGCTGATTTTGAACTGGTGGGGATCTACTTACTATCGGACTGATTCGTTTTTGGCGATAAAGTTCTTGTACGGAACTAGAAATTTTATGCACCAGTCCGCGGTTTCCCTGCAGGGTGAATACTCACTGTAAAAAAGTGCCTTCAAAAATTCGATTAATCGATAATTTCTCAATAAATGGTCAATCGACTTGATGGCCACTTAACAAATGAAGCATATCAAAGGCCAGTTTTCAGTGCACGGCCGTGGTTTAAACTAAGTTTAAACGCTCGATCTGGCTGGATTAAACTAAGTTCAGCCAATCAAATGCCAGCCAGCTGTTCAATTTAAACTCAGTTTACTTAACCTGAGCCTGGCTCTAAGGGCCGTAAACTTATCTATTTTAAACTATAGTTAAATCGTTAATAGATAAGTTAAAAACAGCCCTAACACTTTTACAGTAGTTATGTATAAAAACGTTAGGAACATACAATACATATATATCAACATATATATAACATACAATATACATATATCAGTCTTTCTTAGTTTAAAAAATCATCTCTTACATAAATGCAAAAATATTTGATCAAATTAAGCATATACAACTTTTTCATGCCCAGTATGAATAAATTCTCCAAAGGGCTAAAAAAAAGACCTAGGGGCAATTTTAAATTTATGTGGTCAAAAAAGTATGTGGTAGCTAAATCTAGCCACCAGAGGGCTAAAACGGCAACACTGGCTAGGACTTACCGTTAATTTTTGGAAATTTCTATTTTTCTGGCTTTGTTGCATATTTTCTTCCATACAAAGTATTTTCGACGATCTTTTAAGCGAAAGAAGATGAGCAACACTTTAAACAAAAAAAAATTTGCGAAAAACCAATATTCAAAATTTTATTTATTGTACAAATAGCGGCTCAGTTTTTAAATTAAAGTGTATTTTTGCTACATGTAGTTATCGAACGAAAATCACTGTTCTATAAGGGCTTTGCGGAAGATTTACGTGTCTTAACGCGTTGAAAGTATTCAACTCAGAACCCGCTGGCGGTAGCGAAGGAAGAGCGAGGCTTCCACCGCGAGGGAAGAACAAAGTGGAAAGGACTTGGCTTGACTTGGCATTTAAAATTGGCGCTAGTTGGCACAGAAGAGAAACGTATGCAGTCGGTTGTTCCTTAAGGTCAGTCAAATTCGTCACCCACATTTCTTAATAGTAGTGTATGTACATCCCATCTTGCTTGCAATAGCTTTAAGTCCTTTTGATCT
>NW_023458558.1:5619962-5621074 GCF_013731165.1 Rhagoletis pomonella
TATGTACATCCCATCTTGCTTGCAATAGCTTTAAGTCCTTTTGATCTATCACAGAAAGGGTAGCAACTGGGGAGGTAGAGAAGATGCAACGTGGGTTATGAAAATGGAACAGGGATCTGTGCATACTCTCGGATCAAGGTACGGAAATTGCTTGAGTCTCTTTTTCGGGACAATTTCTTTCATAATTGGTCCTAAATGAGTGACCAAAGCGATTCGTACCACCGCCCAGTGACGGTTAATCAAAAAAACTTTCAGCACTCTATAGCCGCTACTTCTCTTATAAGTAGAAAGCTCACACTACTGCATACAAAACCCCTCTTAACAGCTATTCCGGGGCCCTATGTGTTCAAACAAAGGCAGTTGCTTACGTGGTGCCAACATCCTATAAGACGAAAACTCGGTCGGACAGAGAGCATTTCTTATAGTGCCTTCTCACTTCACTATAACTAAACTTGCACAGTTCCGTTGTCGGGGCTTGGGGGCATTGAGTTTGAGCTTGAAGGCCAAAAATATATGGAAATGCTTCATTTTTGCCTCCGCGTCCTTTCCATATGTCTCTTTGTTGAAACGCATAAAATGTCTGATTTTGTTTATTCATAGAAAAAAAATCTTTATATCAATTGAATCGATCTCAAGGGTATTTACAATTTTACAAAAGTTATTTCTGCAATAAGTTATTGGTTTATTTAAATGCCCGAATTTCTTTTATTTAACCTTAAAGATTGCTGTGAATGGTTAGCCAATACTGTAAACAATATTATGTTTAGTTTTAGTTTTTACTGCTAATTTGTTTAGCTAAAAAACCAAATTCAAGAAATCTCGTTTTAATGATGAAAAAAAATTTGTCAGTTTGGAATCCGATATGGTAGGTGTTTTGGTACGTAAAAATTTCATGTGGCAACACTGTCCACAAACACTGAAATTTCTCAAAACAGCCGCCAGTTTTCGTAACTAGGCAGCACTGATGATGGGCACTAGCGCAAATCGGTTCGAACGCCAAACAAAAAAGAAGCACCGATAAAGCTGAGTCCAAAAGTAATTAAAGGAACAAAAAGTCAAATCGTGTAATTTCAGCAGCATTTATTTTAACGCAATCTTATATGTAAAATTAA
>NW_023458558.1:5621174-5622762 GCF_013731165.1 Rhagoletis pomonella
TTTATTCATTATTCGAAAGTGCTTGAATAAAGAATAAAAATTTATTCGTTATTTGAAAGTGCTTGAAAGAAGAATAAAAATTTATTCGTTATTTGAAAGTGCCTGAATGATGAATAAAAATTTATTCATCATTCGAAAGTGCTAGAATGAAGAATAAAAATTTATTCATTATTCTAAAGTGCTTGAATGGAGAATAAAAATTTTTTCGTTATTCTAAAGTGCTTGAATGAAGAATAAAAATTTATTCATCATTCGAAAATGTTTGAATAAAGAATAAAACTTTATTCATTATTCTAAAGTGCTTGAATAAAGAATAAAAATTTATTCGTCATTCAAAATTTTTGAAATGATGAATGAAAATTTATTCTTATTTTTTTTTTTATTCAATTATTCATTTTCTTGATTTCGCCCATCCCTGGTTCAAACAAAGACAGTTGCTTACGTGGTGCCAACATCCTATAAGACGAAAACTCGGTCGAACAGAGAGCATTTCTTATAGTGCCTTCTCACTTCACTATGTATAACCAAACTTGCACAGTTCTGTTGTCGGGGCTTGGTGGCATTGAGGTTGAGCTTCAAGGCCAAAAATAGATGGAAATGCTTCATTTTTGCCTCCGCGTACTTTCCATATGTCTCTTTGTTGAAATGCATAAAATGTCTGATTTTGTTTATTCATAGAAAAAAACTTTTAATATCAATTGAATCGATCTCAAAAGTATTTACATATTTTACAAAAGTTTTTTGTGCAATACGTTATTGCTTTATTTAAATACCCGAATTTCTTTTATTTAACCTTAAAGATTGCTGTGAATGGTTAACCAATACTGTAAACAATATTATGTTTAGTTTTAAGTTTTACTGCTAATTTGTGTAGCTAAAAAACCAAATTCAAGAAATCTCGTTTTAATGATGAAAAAATTTGTCAGTTTGGAACATGAACGAAAGACACAAGATCACGCGGGAAGGAAAGAACGATAAAAGTTATTTTCTAGCTGCCGAAATCTCGACGCCATCTTTGTTGTAAGAAGTAAACAACGAAGGGAACGGAAAAGACCGTGAAATTGCTGAACGCATGAATAATCATTTTTATTATGAAAATTCTTCTATAAGTCATGTCGTTGTGTTAAATTATTCTTTATCTTATGTGTACACACGTTGTCACAGGCGAAAACGAAGAAAATTGCAGTAAAAAGCCACCACCAAATTGTAAACAACGAAGAAATGTAAACAAACGGCTAATGTCAAAATCGTTAAACTTTTTTCCTCAATGCGATTCTAACGGGCTACTCTCCTGCCCGCGTGATCTTGTCTTTTTGGTTCATGAGTTTGGAATCCGATATGGTAGGTGTTTTGGTACGTAAAAAGTTAAAGTGGCAACACTGTCCACAAACTCTGAAATTTCTCAAAACAGCCGCCAGTTTTCGTAACTAGGCAGCACTGATGATGGGCAGTAGCGCAAATCGGTTCGAACGCCAAACAAAAAAGAAGCACCGATAAAGCTGAGTCCAAAAGTAATTAAAGGAACAAAAAGGCAAATCGTTTAATTTCAGCAGCATTTATTTTAACGCAATCTTATATGTAAAATTAA
>NW_023458558.1:5622862-5646419 GCF_013731165.1 Rhagoletis pomonella
TAATTTCAGCAGCATTTATTTTAACGCAATCTTATATGTAAAATTAATTAAAAATTAGTTTAATATCAACGAATTTTACGGCACGCTATCAATTAAGTGATCTAGTAAGATAAAACGGATTAGTACAAAGTAAAAAAGCTGAGGATTGAATTTCCAGCCGCAGCGGCAGCAAAAAAGTGGATTAGGAAAACAACAAAAGATTGTGCATCAGAGGAGTTGGGTGTGTTGCAAAAGTAAGGTAATAAGAAAAAATACCTCACAAATGAAATATTTATGTATGCTCATGTGGAAACATGATTTTATCCAGCGCTGTGCCACTCCTGGTCATTTTGGTTGCATGTACACATGCTTACATTCATAAGTATATAGTGAAATTTGTAAATATTCGTGCAGTAGTCTGCGGTGCAATCTACTCTTGTAAAAAAAGTATTGTGATAGCATAGAAGGTAAACGCTGGAATTGCATCATTGACGAAAAGCTAGAAAACCGCTGGAGCCCCAGTTAATGCTATTGATATAAGTAATAGTAAGGCCAATTGCGTCCCGTACAAAAATAGAAAATTTGGCCGGCGGCCGTAGCGTGGCTTCCCCCGTCCGAGTGGCGTCGTCGGCAAAAATAGAACATTATCGCTGCCGCTATCTACGATGGCACTGTAGCGTTTTAGCGTCCAGTGCGGAGTGTTCAACTTGTCCGCCTTTCCTCCCATTCCTTACAAGATCTATTTTGGTTGATGTGTCGCTTTTTAGTTTTGCGAATCATGTCGCCGTCGGCCAATTTCGTTTTGCTTTGTAGCCATTCACTCAAACAGATGCCCATTATTTTATTGCTTTTTTGATTGGTGAACGTTTTGTGGTTTTACTGTCTATGGAAAAGCCATTGGTTGTTTGGGTAGAAGCGTATTTTTATTTTATCGCTAGAAAGCAATATTTTTTTTATTAATTCTCTTGGGGCTATGTATGTATGTATGTATGTGTAATTGGGAGCCCTCTCAATTCAGTTTTTTGTGTTATACGGTGTTCACATGAGGCGATTACTTAGTTGAATCAAAATTTAACCAATCCCTCTGCTGGGGAGTGTTGCAGGAGTGGCAGTCCTTGGCCAAATATAAATCTGGGTCGTTCCCGGTATATAAACTCAATAGCCGCGGTAACGACCCACTTCATTGGAAGGGATTAGTTGAAAGGCTGTTTACAGCAGAAATTCCCAAATAAGTCTTGGGCATATTACCACTTAGAAAGCGCTTAACCAAATTGTCGTGTGAACGATCCAACTGTAGTATGTATGTACTTCAATATGAATAAAAAGTTTGCATCCAAAATTTTTGTGTATTATTTGGGTGGTATACAAATCCAATAATAATAAACCTTCCTCAACAATAACTTGTAATAGATTTAATTTTTTCCGGGTTCTATAAAGTTCCTTTAATATGTTTTACATTTTGGCGGTTGGAAAAAGTTTAAGTTGGAACCAAAAAAGACACACAGGTTTCAATCATTCGTTAGGCAACCTACATATATAAAAAAAAAATAATAAATTTGTTTAAAATTTATTATTTATTATAGTCAGACGGGTGAAAATTGCTAACGTATTATGTCAAATTGTATCACTATTGCCCATACATACATACATGCACATGCATACAAGCGCAGTTGCCACAAACGCTAGCGCAATATATACATACATACATACATATCTTTGTATATCGTCATTCCATGTAAAGAAAAGCGAGAATCGTAAAGGCGGTTAAGTGGCGAATTGTATTTAATTAAATATGCCATCCATTCTGCCTCTTAAAGCAACAACAATCACTCAACATTCTACTCATACAGCTTTCGCAAGTGAAGTTTAATTTATTTGATTACACAATGTTTACTGACCATATCAACTATAGATATTCTTCGTTGTCTTTTACTCCACCCGCAGATGTCGACAGGAAGGCCCATTAAATGTGTCGTAGTTGGTGATGGTACCGTTGGCAAGACATGCATGTTAATATCATATACCACAGACAGTTTTCCCGGTGAATATGTGCCTACAGTGTAAGTATTGCAAAAGGCGTAACTTTTATTTTACAATTTTATTTTTATTTTTTTATTTTTTTTTTACTTTATTATACTAATATCATTTTTGCTCTTCCACTAGATTCGACAACTACTCTGCGCCTATGACTGTTGACACAATTCAAGTCTCACTTGGTTTGTGGGATACAGCGGGTCAAGAAGACTATGATCGCCTGCGTCCGCTCTCCTATCCACAAACCGATGTATTTCTCATATGCTTCAGCGTGGCCAGTCCATCTTCGTTCGAAAATGTCACATCGAAGTGGTATCCAGAAATTAAGCATCACTGCCCCGATGCACCGATTATATTAGTCGGTACGTATAAAAAATGCGATAATGTACCCTAGAGCATTGCCTTCATACGGATAATTTTTCATTTAGGCACTAAAATCGATTTACGCGATGATCGCGAAACTCTCAGCGCATTGGCCGAACAAGGTTTGGCACCGTTAAAACGTGAGCAGGGTCAAAAATTGGCGAACAAAATACGCGCGGTCAAGTATATGGAATGTTCTGCACTCACGCAAAGAGGACTCAAGCAGGTATGTATGGGCAGTTATTGCAATTATTATTTGACTTTTTCTAAACAAATACTATTTTTTAGGTCTTCGAAGAAGCAGTGAGAGCTGTGCTCAGGCCAGAACCACAAAAGCGACGTCAACGAAAGTGTATAGTCATGTAAGAAGTATGTCATTTCTACAGTGGAACAAAACATCAAAATTAAAAAAAGAAAATCACTCACATACCTTAGACAGCAACATACACAAACACAATCACGGAGTCAACTCATCTCTAAGCAAACACCAGCTCAAATATTTATTGAAACTTAAAGTCGACTGATATTAGTTTTGAAGGCATCGACACCTCGGGAATCGTGTTTGTTTTCGACAAGTTCATTTAGTTTCTTAAAAAGTAAACAAAATTATGAATCTTTTTGTTTCTTACTAAAATCATGGAAACAGCGATTCCAGGCGACGATATCCATTTACCATTAAAACTCATTTCTCCGTGCTGCAAATGCAGCTTTTTTCACTGAAACATTTAAAATATTATTTCTATTTTTGAGTAAACGTTTTGCTGCTAAATAATGCTGTGCAGCTACTAGTATTTGATTTTAAAGTAGGTCATCCATAATTAGCATTGTCCAAGGCAGTTAAATAGGTGTATACATACAGACCAATCAGTCTCACTTTTGTCATAAACTGCAGCTGTGTGGAAAAAATAGCTTATCTAGTCAATTGTTTAATGCGACAAAATTAAGAGTAAAGTGGAAATTAAATAAAAGCTGGGTATTCAAAGATGTTGCATAAAAAATATTGAAAATATATATGGCAGGTTGACCGTTATAAGGAATACCGACTTGAGCTTAGACAAACAAAACTGTCACTACGTGTTGTGACAAACCAATTTTTAAAACTCACGTTTAGTTAATGCCCCCTTTTCTTTTTAACGAAATGCCTACTTTTAGAAGTAGACATAGTATATTTACATACATTTATAGAATGTTGCACAAATGTTCTTTTATATTAGTAAACAATTAAGATATTTAAATTCGTTATAAACAACTAATTCAGCCAATGAACAATCACTGCATTCATAGATCACTCTCCTTCTGGCTCGCTCTGTTGCAGTGAGCTAAACTACTCAAATATGCATTTTACATTGTTAATCTCGAATTAATTTCATGGTATGCCTAAATATGTTTATTTATATCTGTACTAATATGTATGTATGTCGCAACTAAACACTAACGACTGTTTTATGTAATACTTATTTATATTTTATTATATTTTTTTTATTTGTCCTTTCTATTTATTAAGTATACGTATCATGATTTGGTTATTGTAAAAGTTACTATTTAAAAAGTGAAAAAATAATGTAATGTTCTATTAAAAATTCGCAAACTCAAATAAAACAAGAAAATATGAAACAAAATAAACTCAAATAAAAAAAAACAAACATGTAAACTCTTCTTTATCTTCCGCTTTCGCACACTCATTCACTACCCAAAATGTATAATGTTTTTTACATCTTGAATACAAAATTTTGAAAGTATAACCTCAAAAGTTTTGAAACATGTATTTAAATGTTATTTGTAATTTTGTATGAGTATAATGAAAAAGGTATAAATAAATAAATGCATATTTACTTTATATAATATTGTAATAATAGTGAAAAAATCAAAAATTATGTGACGGCAGTGAAGTAGATTTAATAATGTACGTATAAAAAATGAATGAGAAAAGTTACTGTGAAACGAAGCGTATATATATTAAAATAAATAAAGTAAAATGAGCAAGAGCTGATGGTTGATTCGTTTATTTCTCTGTAACTTGTCGTATACTTTTCGTATGCTTTGTTGCATACCAATAAAAAAATGATTTGATGGTGAATTGAAATTTTTACCATGAACCTTTTTAAATGTTAAACAAGTCTGAAAATCTTGGAAAGCTTCCTTAAAACACTAACATCCAAATTGACAAAAAATCAAAGTCCATAATTTCAGGAAGTAAAGGCCCTTCCTGCGAGTCAAGAGGCCTTTCACTCTTCATTCCTTTATTTTTGTTGCATGGAGTGGCACAAATTGAAGAGCTTCTGCTTTCGCCACTCCAAGATGGACTTTTGTAGGACGCATTTCCTCAAATATGTTTTATCACGACTCCAAATGCATTTGCTATGCTATATGATAATATAAACTTATATATGTATATGTATATTTGCGTAAATTATAAGTAAGAAAAGCCCATCTAGAAAGCATGCAGGTAAACACTATTCAGCCCTTTTTGGGTTAGCCTGTCAGAATGGCTTCACTTAAGAAGGCCTAGCAAAATTATCATCTGGTATAAAAAGATTCGAAGTGCTTTATGAATCGAAAAGTTGTATGAAAGTGTCAATTTGCAGAGCTTTTTAAATCTTCTTCTAAACTTTTGAATGGTTTCTAACTGAACTTATTAAATATGAGTTTCTACAAAAATTATTGCCCATTAAATTTATGAAGTAGGCAAGCACTGGGGTATTGCGCGCCAAGCAACGATATCGTCATTCAAGTCCGTAGAGAGCACTTACTTACCTAACAGCTTCTCATTAAAGTCAATATTTGTGGTAATAAAAGCATTTCATTTGTTTTTTTTTTAATGTAACAATAATGGTTGTAATTTATTAACATTTTTGTATGCAAATTTGGTGAATAATATTTTTTTTAATTGTATGCAACATGTGAGAAGCGCTCCCATTTCTTCCCTATGGTCTTCACACATCATCGGTATCATTCTTGCTGAAGTCTCTTTTGCAGCTGCGCAAATGATTTTCACAAAACCAGATGAATACGTATGTATATTTTACAGTGCTTATGCATTGACTAATTGCTTTACTTAGCCATTAACCCTTTAATAAATGTGTAGCGGGTTGTATGCATTTGCATATTGGAACTCAAAACGGTGCTGTCTGTATACATGTCCTTCGCAATGACGCTTCATTTGCTACATCGAACAACTTAATATAGACGGAAGGGCTTAGGATGTATCACTTGTCCTTGTTTTTTCTTAGGTCCAGCACTTTTGGGACGTTTCTGTTCCGAATTTAGAGATGGCATCGAAACTGAGAGCACCAAACACTCAGCAGGCAGCGACATGGATGAGGTAATTGTGGTAGAACGTTGCACTTTTGGTACCTTCCAGAGCTGCAAGAGTGGTTGTTGAAAGACGAATGGTGAAGGGAGGGAAAATAGTAAAGAGAGTTTATTAATAAGCATGTAATGCAAATCTTTCTCAAGCGAGATGCTTCTATAAATTTGATGTGTGCAAACAGGAAATGTTTTTTTAAATAATTGAAAGATTTTAAATATTATGTGAAATCAATAAAACATTTTTAATTTTGTTTTTGTTTTAAATATAGGAAGTTAAAGCTATTAATTAAAAAATATATTTGTATTTTTATTTCGAGCTTAAAAGTTGACAAAAAACTATTTGCCATACACTTTTATTTAAAATTTAGTGGTTTTTAGTTTTTAGTTTATTACAATTCAATATATTTTTATTTATTACTACTTTAAACAAATTTTTCCAGTGTGCACACATTGCCAGTATTGAATAAGTATAGAAAAAATTGTTATGCAAATTGTAAAATTAAAACTAATATAAAAACTTACTACCTTAGCGAGTTGCAGCAAATTGTTTACCAATACATTTCAAAATTGGCCGGATTTCGATTTGCTTTGGCTTGCAAATATATAAAATGTTGCTGGTGTAAAAATGCATATTTTTTTTGTTTTATTAACTAACGGTGTACATGTATTTGCAGTGGTGGCATCAAAATGCTTCTACGTTAGATATTCCCGATGAAGAGGTGTTTCTTTAAGTCTCATTTTTAGTGGCTAAAATTTTCTACTAAAAAAATAAGTAATATGCGTCCAAAAATCTGCAATTTCTTAATGCTTATCAGTTTATATGGAAAAATAGTGCAAAATATTTCAAAAATAAATCAATGTTATTGGTTCCAATTTCGGTTTACAATTTCAATTTCCAATTGATTGTAAATTGTATGTAATTTCATTAAGGTTAGATATTCATTTGCTTATCAAAAGACCTATTATACAGTAAAAATTAAAATAATCAACAAATATGTCGTATGTTAAGACTTTGGCTGTCTTCTTAAACGCATAAATGCAAATCATCAGTCCTTTTTATTTATGAAGCACAGCTGATGAAACTATCAGTTTGCGCAACTTTGCTTAACAGGGCAATTCCGGCTAAGATATGTAGCTGCAAGTCTTTTATAAGACAACTGAAAGACGTGGTGAAGCTAGTTTGTAAGACTTGGTTTATTCTGGCACGAACGTCTTACAAAAACAGCTCTTTGCCAACTTTCACGCTGAAAAGCTCGTTTGACAGAAAGCACTTGAGCTGATTGAATATCACTTTGCTCCAACAGTCGCAATGGCGGAGTGAGCAAGAGGATTATTTTTTCGTGTTTTTTAATCCAATTACATATTTTCTTTTTTTAATTAACTTACCAATTTTTTTAATCTAATTAAATATTTTCTTTTTTAATTTACTTTTCTTTTAATTTAGAGATTTTTTTTTATTTTTTATTTAAATTTTCTTTTAATTTAGAGATATTTTTATATTTTTTATTCTCCTTTTTGATTTAATTTTCTTGAAATTTTTTGATTTTATTTTAAAAAACTTTTAAGATAAAATTTTTAGAAACTTATTTTATTTATTTGTTTTTTAACCCGCTTTTATTATTTAATTTTTAGACTTTATTGTTTTCAAAAGAAGTATTTTTTTCATTTTCATTTAATTTTCATTTATTTTATTTTATTTAAGAAAATTTTAAATTTTATTTTTTTTTAATCTTTAGATATTATTTTTTAAAGAAAAAATACACTTCTTACATTTAACTTAATTTAATGTTTAGAAACTTATATGTACATGTCATGTATTTTTTTGAATTGTTTTCATTTCTTCTTTTTAAATTTAACTCTACAAATTGTTTTAAATAGAAAAATCTTTGTTTAATTTAATTTTTAGAATGTTCTTGTCTTTATTTTTTTCAATTAATTTTAATTTTAATTTTCTTTAATTTTATTTTTTAGAAAAAAAGAACAATTAAAAACATTTTTTTGTTAATTTCATTTAATTTTTAGGAAATAACTAAATTTTTGCAATTTTTCTTCTTAAAGTATTAAATTTTATTACTTCAAATCGAAGAACTTGTATGTTTTTTTAATTTTTTGAAACCTCTGTGCTTTTTTTTAACTTAATATTTTTTCTTTTCATTTTAATATTCCTTTAATTTTTAGATTTTAGTTTTGAAAATAAAAATGTTTTGTTAATTTCATTTAATTTTTAAAAATCTATTTTTTTTCTTTTTAGTTTAATTTTTAAGTTTTGTTATTTTAAATCTATGATAATATTCTTTAATTTTCATTAAATTTTTAGGAACTTACCTCATTACCTAATTAAACTTTTTAAATGTAGTTTTTAATTTTTTGTTTGTTATATAAAGAAAAATATTATTTTTTTATTTAATTTAATTTTAAGAAATCTATTTGCTAAAAGGCAAGCAGAAGAACACTAAGGGCCAAATTCACAGTGCATAGTTAACTCAGAATCGGCAGTTAACTACAGATTTTTCAATTAGGTCTTCGGAAGACAAGAGATCTTTCAAGATAGTTGCCATAATTGACAATTACCTTACGAAAGGCTTTTGTATTTCGAAAGACTGTGGTGCGTTGAGAGGCAGATGCCAGAATTGACTGTAAAAATTTGATTTCTTCATGGTTGTGCATATTGTACTGATTTGGAAATAAAAGAACCCTGATGCTTTGCATAAATACGTTTAAGAAGACAGCCTTTATGATAAAAGTGTTAATACTTTAGAAATCGAAAAAAAAATCCTATTTCCATAGAACTATTATTACTGTATTTTCACTGTGCATTAAATGACAAAAATGTTGATGTTTGCATATTAAAAAACACTCGCTTAATTAAATTCGTACAAGTTGCAATTGAGTTCGCTTCCGCGTGCAACGATTTTTGAAATTTCCATGCCTAGTGGAAATTCGTGATAACAAAAATACATACAAAACATTTTTTATACAATGTTGAACAAAACATGAGAACACTACAAAATAGCACCATAGAGGTGTTTTAGTTTTGTTTGTGGTTTCCGAAGTAAACGTAATAAAACATATTTAGCTCCATTATACCGTGTCTACATGTGGCGATATAGCAGGCGATTTTAGAGACGATTAGTTGAATCCAAAGTTGGCTGCTCCCCAACATCATTTAAAGCAATTAATTGAAAGGTCGTTCACACCAGACGATTGTTACTTTCAATGAAAGCACCGCATTAGTCAGACTGAGTTGTTATGAGATTTGTTTTTCCTTTGTTTTCCTTGGCACTGAGTGAAAGACTTCATCATTCAAATAACCCCCTCGTAAAGTCTTGAAAGCGTTGATACTTTAAGATATTTCGTGCCACTTGCACTTATCAATAGGAACGATGTTTCCTTTAGAACAAGCAAAAATATCATCAACAGGACTTAAAATATCTGCCACTGAACCAGTCTCCTCCGAATTCTTGAAATTTTTCCAAATGTTTGCGAGGTAGATTGAACATACTAAAAAATTCTCAGTGAAATCCCAGATCGGGAAAACTGAACCAATAGGCTGCCGGCTATTGATTGTGATATCATCAGAAATACGCACGTTGGTACTTAGATGGCTCAGAAATGGATGACAGAGATAGTGATGTTATTTTTAATCCTGGCACCAAACTTTTTTTTTAATTTAGCTAATTTCTTAGGCAGTGAAGTGGTCATCCGAGATCTTCCTTAGTTTTAGAAATTTATCTACTGCAGTATTTTCAGGATATACTTATTGGAGAAGCCGAAGCCATATTGGGCATTCGGGGCTGGGTGCTCTATTTGTGGATAAAAATTATCTCTCCGGTAGCAGGATCCCTTGTTCTTCTTATTTGGCACTACAACAGATTGTCGGTTTGGACTGAGACCAAAAAACTTTGCCAATTGCCTCTCTCTTTTGCGAATTTGCGCCAGTTCTTCATCCCGCGTGCAGACAGGTCTTTCTGCACTTGAGTCGAAGGATCTTCTCACTGGAGTTTTGTACAACATGCCCAAGCCAGCGTAATCGATATATTTTTATGCGCTTAACTAAGTCCATGTCTTCAAAAGATTCACCTTCCTCAGTATTCAGCGCCCACGCAAACAGAGCCATACATCTTGCGTACAATGGTTCTCTTGAGAGCCTCCAAAAGCCTTCTCATCTTTGTTCGACATCGTCCACGTTTCTGCGCCATATAAAAAGACTGTCATGTTGAGAGATTTGTAAAGCGTTCTTTTTGTTGCTTTGAAATTGCCTACTGTGCCCAAAGTAGAACCTGTCGGTGAGATTTGTATTCCGCTTGATCTCCAGGTCGACGTTATTGGTATGCTTCACTACTTCAAAGTTATAACTGTCAACAGTGGCGTGTATCTAAATACGCAAAGACTTTTTATGTGTTACCAGGAAGTACTTTGACCATTATTGTGAGTTGCATTCGATTTTCGATCTTCGCTGGTTATCGGAGATCGAATATCATATTGCATACGCCAGCAGCACCGTGATTTTGCTGCATATGGTGACAACGAGATTCAGATTTGCCGTTTCTTACTAAGATTGAAAAAGTCTGGCGATAGTGCATCGCCTTTTCTAAAACCTTATTTGGTCTCGAACGATGTGGTTTATTTTCAACTGAAAAAAATACTATCTTCGCCATTTACAGTTGTATCTTAACGTATGATATGTCTATGTTCTTGTCCCGATGAGAAAATTCTTTTAATCTAATGTTCATTGTGCTCAAGTACCCCATTCTAGTACTTACCCACCAGATCTCAGTTCCTACCACTTAAACTTACCCCCCTAATGCTAAGTAAGTATTTAATTCGAAGGCAATTTAAATTTCTTTTCTTGCCGAACTTAGGGGTCACTTTTTTAAATTTCTCGTCAAATCTTCGGTTCTTAAAGTACGATATTTCGATGTTCTTGTCTCGAGAGGAACGTTTTGTCTGTTTCAATGTTCACTCAACTCAAACAGCCCGTTCTAGTACTTACCCACCTGATCTCGGTTCTTATCATCCCAAGGTACCACCCTAATGTCAGTAAATTGAATCTCACCAAAAATTATTAAATTTTTGCTAAGAAAGTATTTGGATTAAAATAGTACAACTAGTTAATAAAAATTTATTGCCGAATTAGGTGTCAGCGACAAATGTAAAATGTGTCTCCTAGGTTCGGACAAAAAATCTAAATTGCAAATATGTATACATATCTACTTTAGAATGAGGGATGAAAGGCGAAATTTTGTCTTGTTTGCTGTAAGGTAGTTTGGCCTTATATACATATTATGTATATGTGTGTAGTATGTACATATGTATGTATGCTTTGGCGAATATTTGCAAAAAAGAAATTTTTTTTCCCCGATTACCTCAAAAAAGCTCACCAAAAACTCAAAATACATATAATGTTGCTTGCAACTAATAGTGTAAAATACTTAAATTTTTCTAAATTCTTTCAAAAGTGAAAAACGTGAAATTTGTGAAAAATGATTTATTATTTAATTGCAAATTGTTTGCTACATTTCAAATGCACACCGAATTTTTGATAATAAATACGATACAGCAGTTTTACATATATATATATTTTTTTTTGTGGGTTGGTGACAATACAATTTCAACAATTACAGTGTTGGCTCTTATGCATGTATGTAAATTTTTATTTGTTGTATGTAGGTATGTAAATTGTGAATTTTGAATTTTTTCATAATGTTTTGGGTTTATAATAAATATTCAATCGTATGGCATTAATGCTAATTATAGATAATAATGGTTTCTTGAAGTTGGTTTTTTGGTTTTTTGTTTTTAATTTTTGCATTTGCATGTTTGTATGTATTGTTTTGCTCTTATGTATATAACTCTGTAAATATGTAATGTTGTAATGTTGTAATTTTGTTTTTAATTGTTGATTTTGCTTTTGTTTTTATTTTATTTATTTTTTAATTTTTGTGTTTAATTAATTTAACTCTGCTGATTTAAATTTTCATCGGCACCAGTTGTTGAAGTCGTCATGGATGGTTGTGGACTCTGCGTTTAAGAAGAAATGATGCAAATAAAAAAATATCAAATCATAAACTATCACCTCAAGTTTAAACATTAAAACTCACTATGAACAATTTTTGCTAATAACACAAAGAAGAAAAAATCAAAAACAAAAGAAAAACACCAAAAAATTGTCAAGGAGCAATGCATAAAATTTAGAAAATTATTAGGAAATGAGTTGAAGCAAAGGAACATGGAATGCTGTATGAGAAATTACGAGTATATACCTATGTATGTATGTATATTACAAAATTTTGGCATAACATTAAAAACGATAAAAAATTAATCGCTGACGTTTGGAATACCCATTCGAGATGATTTAGAATTTACATATATGATACTATGTACAGTTGTAAGTATATATGTAAAATTTTTTATATGTATGGATGTAGGTTTATACGTACATATCTACATATGTATGTATGTATATGGCAAATGAGGGTCCATGGATCGCAGGTACAAAATGTTCAAATGCAGTTATTTGTAATAATGGAAATTGTTTAGTAACTTTTTTCTATTCGAGCTTTTCAAGCGGCTCTTGTCGTTAACTCGCAAAAACGCTATTATTAAAGTTAGTCATTTGCAGTCTGAAACACTTATTTTTTATTATTTTGTTTAATTTGTTTGGTAGGAGGAAAACCAAGGCTATATGTTGCTCGAACTTACGGTACACGATGGTAGTTGCTTGAATGACATTTTCTAGTAGATGCGTAAGTAAATATAAGCAGTTTTTCATGATAGTTAGGGTCTATCAGTTCAGTAATTCCTACTCAGTAAAACGTATATAAATATTCCTATAAATATATAAATAGTTAACTTATCGATCTGTTATACATTTTCTTTTTTATTGCATAAATAAATTTATAGTTTAACATCTTAAGCTAGCTACAGACGTAAGGACGTTAGGACGTAATTTTTAAACCATTTGCTTGACCAATGCCAGTTTGGGCTTAAAAATTTTAATAAATAAAAAAATAAAAACCTATATCTCATAGCTGGAGCGTTATTACATGAGAAAATTAGGAATTACCAAATTTAGAAGTCTAAGCTCGAGCAAATCAGAATTTATTCACATACATGGCGAACGTTTCAATACTACTTTTTTCGTAGCCGTTTTATAATAAGGCATGCCTTTCCAATTTTTCTTTTCTGATTCAGTAATTACACCAGAAATAATGCTTCACGTGCGGAGCTCATAGTGGCTGACCTCAGGGCACTAGTTCTTGGTAATTGATGCCCTACTTGCCAACCTTAACTCTCTAATACCTATGCCCGGTCTTGTCCTTCCCTCTAAGTTATTGTAGCGAAATGACAATTGACCCCTGATATAGTGCGAAGGAACAGTCGGCCTTAGACCTAACACTGAGTGTGAGCTTACAAATTTTAGATCTTCACTGTTTGCTCCCACTCCTGGATCTTTAATCAATAGCGAAAGAAGAGGGTGCTGGCTTCATTTAACGCTGGTATAATATGTCCCGGTATTTCTAGCTAACGTATTACCAATCCACAAGACAAAGGATTAATTGATGGGTAATTAGGCATTAACCAGCAGCCCTCTAACTACTTCCATGTCGGAAAATATAACGAACTTGTTTGACTATGGGTGTCAGGTCACTCAGAAGTAAGTACTATACATGAGACATAGAGTAAAGATACATCTGACCTATTGGCTAGAGGGAGCTGAAAGTATGTAGAAGTGACTGAAAGGATAACTCTCACAAGAGGGGCGTACTCTGCATTGCGATTCGAAAGGCGACATGGACAAATGAAAATTCATAGTGCCAAGTATTCGAAGAAGAATGATTTGCTTTTAGAATCGCAATACGGTGTAGACGCCCTGCTCCTTGAGAGCTCAACTCGATGGGCATAAGTGGTTGGATTTGAGCGAGTCCCTCCACATCTGTGCTCTAAGTGGAATCAATATAAGGAGTTGAAAAGTGAAGCAAGAGCAATTTTTCGCAATAAAAAGAGAGAGATCGAAATACGTGAGTGCGAGGAACTCGAAATACTGGCCAATAGGACAGGAAGAACGACTAATAATTATTTTAGAAACTTAGTCGATAATACAACCGGTTTCGAGGTGAGTGCGAATTTCTGTAATAACAAACACAGCGAGCTTAAACTGTACTGTACTGTTGAGCTTTTGGCAACAGCATTGTGTGGAATTTAGCTGAAGGGGAAACATTTATTTTAGAAAAACCTTGTGGTAGTTTAAAGGCAAGATCATTATACCTTCCTTCGAAAAGCTTCGCTTACTTTTGGGATGAAAATTGATTCAATTGATTTCATAGACACCGTAACAGATATGAAACAAATGAAACAAACCTTCTTAACAAAGCTCTCTTAATTTTTGGATCGTTCCTCGTTGTTATAATGAAGGACAAAACTTTCTCTGTTAATGATTTCTGGTCGGTTTTTTACTTTTTTTTTACTTTTTGTAGTAGAGGGTGAAATCAATTGTAGCGCATAATCAAAAAGAGTTCCCTTCTAGTCGCACTGGGCACATTATAACATTTTTCGAGCGAATTTTATACAATTTTTATCGCCATTGAGCGAGCGGCTGTTTTTTTTCTTTGAAAATCAGCTTTGTTCCAAACGATTGAAGTGATCTTGAATTTTTGGTAGAATTTCGGTTTCGATTATGAGTACATATGTATGTAGGCTTTTTCGTAGAAAAACTATTTTTAATGCGCAACACTGCTCCCTATCATGCTAAAGCTATCAATAGCTTCGGGAAATTGTTGTTAATGGCTTCTTTCGCCCAGCAAAAAGTCAACACATTTACGAAAAATACTTTTACTAGAAAAATATTAACTTTAAAAAATAAATAAATAAATAATTAGAAAAATTTTATTAATTGGCTATTGGCCAGCAAGTGGTTAACACTGAGGGTTAATGCTCAATTGCTCGAATTCACTTCTAATAAATTCAATTTCTTAAATATAAGATAATACCTAAAGGATTGCGTACTAGTTAACTTAAATTTAAGGGTCATGGCCTAGAGAGCCCATCTCACCATTAGCGCAGTTTTTTATATACTCGTTGTTGTTCCTTAATTGCAGCGAAAGTTTTGTTATTTTAATAAGTGATTGACTGTATCAACATTTATAAATTTTTTTTCTTAAATATGAGTATGTACACACACGGCAAAAAGTATTGACACAGAGCATTTTTCACAATATATGCTACAATTTTTATTTGATTTTTTTCTAAGCATTGGCCAATTGTAGCCCATTAAAGTTTAATATAAAAAAATGTAATTTTAAAAGTTATTAAAAATGTCGTTGACTTTTGAAAATTTTTTTGCTGAAGATGTTTCGCATTTTCCCATCTTAAGTAGTTTCGATTTTTCTTTTTTTTTGTTCTATGGGAGAAAACGAGTAGTAAAATTGTCAAAAGTCCAGAAGAACCCTGGCTACTTCAAACTTGCACTTTATTATAATATAATTTTATTCGTTAAAGAACTGCATACTCAAAAAAATTCTAAAATAATTTAATAACAAACAAAAAATTTGCATGAAAATTTACTGAATTCTCCAAAGTTTATAATTTATATTTCTATGTTTTTTTTATTGTAGTATGGACAATATTTTTATAAGAAATTTTAATAAAAATTGTTACGTATCGACGGTACTTTGGCAAAACCTCGTTTCTCAAAACACTTTCAAACAACATTCTCTAACAGAAAATCTCTCGATTAATAACAGAAAATCATTTTCAATACATTTTTTACTGGATATTATAGATTAAGTACTTTTTGGTTAATTAAGAATAAAATATAATGAATCGTAGTATTTTAAGGCCTATTTTGAATTATTCTGAGCTACGACGTTTTGCCAATGTACCAATGTAAATATTGCGAAAAGTTCTCTATGCCAATACTTTTTCCCGTGAGTGTATGTATGTTTCTCACGAATTTCACTAGCCTACAAATTAAAATACTATAACCTTTTTTATGCACCTACAGGTAGGTATGCATAGATACTTACTAAAGTACTAGTTGTGTAGAGAAGAGTTTGTGCAGGTCTTTGCATTTGTGTGCATATATATGTATGTCTTCAAGTAGGATCGTATATAGTAATATACAAGCCTACGCACATACATATCAAGTTGCCCATCGAAAATGCTTTTTTTTTTTTTGGAAATTTCAAGACCCTGCCCCGTAATTTTATTCACTTTTATGAAAAATATTTTTGCCTATTTTTATAGATTTTCTAAAGGTCATTTTAAAGGCCTATATATCTTATTCTCAGAACATATTCGGTCTTTGAAATCGAATCAAAAATAGTCATTCAAAAACTCATAAATCTACAAAATCCTATTTTCTGACCTAAATCGACAAGTTAAGGTCAGGTCAGGACCTCTAAATGACATTTAAAAAATCTATAAAAATAGGCAATAATATTTCTCATAAAAACTAATAACATGAGGTAGGGGATAGGGTCTTGAAATTTCCAAAAAAAAAAAAACATTTTCAATGGGCACCCTAATACATCTATGGTTAAGTATAAATAGCTAGGATTTTATAGTTTGTAATCAAACAAACAAACATAATATTGTCCTTTTTGTCTATATATTTATGTAATAGATTTTAATTTGGCAACGACTATACTTCTTGTCTATCTTTTTTTTGTACAATACTATTTAACGTTTATGTTAACCGTTTTCGCTCTGTGAGTATGTATGTAGTTTTCATTTCGAAATTTAAGTACGAGTAGCTTACTTAAAAACGACCTATGTACGTATGTAAGTCAAATTGTGTGCTTGGTTTTCCAGTTTTTGTGTTATGTGGATCGTGTACTTAGATTTTGAATTTTATTTTCTAATTCGATAAAAGATAAATATTTGTTTTGTATTTTATAAAAAAAGTGGAAATTTGTTTTGTAGTTGAGCTACTGAGCTAAGCGTTCTTGTGAAATAGTTTTTAAAGGTACAAAATCGGATTTTGCTTTTTTGCGCAAAATTTTGTGCCATTTTTTTTATGTTAAGCTTTTTTGTTTTTGTTTCGCGTGTTGCATTGCTTTTAATTTAATAAATTTTTTGTTTTTTTTTTGTTTAATTCCTTTTCGCTTGCTTAACTTTTTAGATGAATATGTGAATATGCTTGTAAATAAATATTTGAATTGTAAGTAAATATAATTTTTGTTGCTGCTGTTTTTCATTTGGCAAAGCGCGTTAACAGTAAATTCATTTAAAGAGCGATTGAAATATTTCATTACACACACAGTCAGAATTGCAAAGGCCAAATTCTAGGTGGATGGTGGCTATAAGACGGCCCTGCGGGAACTATAAATGAAAGTAAAGAGAGAAAAAAAAGAATAGAAGAACGGGATGTTGTTGTTGGTTTCTGCTATGTAAAGTTAACGAATTGGCATTTCTTTGAAATTGAATTGAAGTAAATTGTGTTTAAATTTAAACAGTTTGAATTAAGCTGAATTCTTGATATTTGGATTTTAACATTAATGAGAAGAAATAAATAATAAAATAATTAAATTATTCAGATCAAATAATTGGGGATAAAAGAAAAATTGATATTGAATTTAGAATTAGGTTTGTGCAAAAGTGGGACTTTTTCGTATACAGGATATTGATCGTTAAATCCTAAACTTAAATACTAAATATTTGTTTATAGTTTTTTATAACTTAATTAGTAATTTGTTAAAAAATAATAATTTATAAACACAGAAAACTCCTTTAAAAAAAGTGTCCATACTTAACCGGAATGAATTAAATTACCGCAGATTTGCATCCAAAAACTTGCTGCATATTTAGAAAAAAAAAATTATTTTTCTTCAGGTTTTTAAGATTTTGTATAATCAAAATTAATTTCCATCCCTCTAAAGACAATCTTACAACCGTATTCCATACTGCGCCTCAAAGTTTGCCGCTACAACAGATATGCGCTATAATAAAATTTCTAGCACCGAATATCGAATTTTTGTGGTACATTTTGCGGCGCACTAGAAATCGCAACAGTGATGTGCTAAGTTTATGTGTTAGAATATTTGTGCTGTTTTAATATTGTTTTTTTTTCTTTTCAATTATTGTATTTTTAATTTTTAATTTTTTAAAATTTCTTGCAAAAAGGTAATCAGAATAATAATTAAATTTACGGAAGACTTTTGTGTGTGGTGAGTTGAAAGATAGTTTCCAGAATTGCTCTGTAAATTTCTATCGCTAAATATCTATAAATTAATAATACATATATGAAATATATTATAATTAATCCGATCACGGAAACTGACTTCGGCCAAATCTTCGAAATCCATTTGCCCGACGGTAGTGACTGAGAGTTTAAAATATTATTCAACGAAAACGAAATCCTCATTTTCACGTATGGCCCAAAATGGACACACGGGTAGGACTTGGCGTCTTCTCTTGGGAATCATCTCTATGAGAGTCCTATGGATGTTGAGCAAGTGACCAGAGCAGCCGCCAATAGCAGGCGAAAAAATCTGCACACCCGCGCGGTATCGTCCTCGCTCTTGCCACGGCCCGATGAACGAAAGGCACGGAATGTGCTAAGGCTCTCACAGTCAAACGTTAGGCTTCCCACAGGAATAGTTACGGAACACTGTGCCATTGGCCACGTGACCGCCAGGTTCTTAGCACCGTAAAACTATTTCTGCAGAATTTGCGGAGCTGAAGAGGAGATGGAATACGTTCAACACCTTCTTTGCGAGTACCCTGAACACCGGAGAAAACGGCTGAAACTTCTGGCAAACTATTTACTTACTTTTTATAGAGCCTGCTAGGATTCGCCAGAGAATCAGGATAGTTTGAAGATATTTAGGGATAGGCATGGCGAAACCCTCTGAGCATTGTAATCAGCCTATGTGGCCTCAGAGTAAACTATTTTCAGAGCTGCTCGCTTAACCTAACCTAAACTATGCTTTATAATTTTATTCCTCCAACTTTTCTACCTTTATTTTCTAAATAAAAATTAATTTACGCGGCATTACTTTAAATTTTTAAATCACTCGAGCGGCAAAGGTAAGATAAACCGATTGAAACAAAAAAAAATATATAAACATCCTGTATACGAAGTAACCAAATTAAATATTGGTAACAAAAGAGAAAAATGTAATAACTTATAAGGAGTAAAAAAGGCGTAATTAAATAAAAAAAAGAAACCAATTCATTATTGAGTAGTTCCGGATAGGTTTTTGGTCTAATGTGGCAACGGATTTTTCCTTTTTGTTTCTATTTTAGTGCTATACTAGGCGTTTGTTAAATCAAATGCGTTAGTAGACCGTTATTGCCGAAGAGTTATGAAAAATGTTCAGTAAATTTACACTATAAAGTTAAATATTAGTTTTAATAAACAAATCGTTTTAAGTTTATTTATTTTTAATGTAGGTATATTTTTTTGTATGTATATGCGAAATGTTTGTATGTGTGTAAGATTCGGCTTTAGGGTGCTTCTACTATTTTTTTTATATTTTTTTTTCGTTTTTGTATGGTGAGGTAAAAGTATTCTTGCTACTTTTTTGCCTGCAATTTCTAAATGAATCAACTCGACAATGAACCAATTATTAGATTTTAATATTTCCAATAGTTAAGTGCAACTTACATAAGTAGTATGTAAAAATGTATGTATGTGTTCATGTTCATAGGTGTGAGTTATGCCATCATGCGGACAAAGCGCTAGATTAGGTGTTTGTGCGAACTTATTACTTAATCAATAATTACTTGCTTAATTTTATTAGATCTGATTACTTCTTAACTGAAATTAAGTATTTTTAAATGTGTTTCACAATTGCTAAAAAAATACGAAATTTATCCGAGCTGAGCAATGGTTGTCGAACGAACGGCGAAAGCAAGCCACTAATGCGTTACAGGGTGCACGAATTTTGATGTGATACATTAGAAAGTAGGTGAATGCGTACGTACGACTGTGACGCGAAGAGGCGCAGGGAGAGGACAATTTTACATATGCATATGTACATATGCATATATTTTAAGGCGAACATAAAAGGCAGAGTTTGCCAGATACATATTCTATGAACAGAAATTAGCCGGTAACTACATTTTTTGGCATTCATATAAAGCACAGTTTAGTTATAGTTTTGGACCTGAATGTTACCTGAAAATATAACTTTTAAAAGGCTCCCAAAGATTTTCTTATAACTACCGAAAAATTCATAAACGTCCCGAAGCATTTTAAAATGTACCGAGAATGTTCGAAAAGGTTCCTAATAGTACCCAAAAAGAAAACATTTGGAATTCCGAACAGTTCTAAAAATATTCAAAGAAGTCATAGAAAAAATTCCAAGAGCTCTCGAAAAATGTCGAAAAGTAAAATACGACGGCTCCCGAAAGTACTATAAAGAATTGCTAAAAATTCCAAGAGTGACGAAATAGTCCCAACAAATCCCGCAAAAATCATGAGAGCTCCCAAAAAAATTTAAACACCAAAAATAAAAGAGATCATGAAAAAAAATTTTCGAACAATACAGGAAAATAAAGCACGTAGCATTCCGAAAAGTACTAAAATAATCCCAAAGAAAATCTCTAAAAATAAAAAGCCAAAATTACCGGTTAGTTTCTTCGAAAAATAATATCCGGCAAAATTTGATTGCACCTATCCCTTTGCGCCCCTCCTCCATCGTCTGGTGGTGTTACTTTTGATAACAAAAATACTTATGTATGTATCTATTTTTAAAACCCACGAAACGTAAAATTTCTAAAAACTTAAAGATTTTAAAAAATTTTTTCACAAATTATATTAAATTAAGAACTAAAATATGTATGTAGGTGAAACTTAAATGCAAAGAAAAATTTATTTTAACTACATTTTCAATTCCAAGAAAATTCCTAAAATATTACAAGTATGCTTGTTCGTTTGTTAATCACATGGTGTTTACCTGTGTCGGTGGTGTCAGTGCAGTAGTATGCTCGATATTTTTCAAATAGTCCTTATCGTCAAAAATTTTTCTCTCACCACCACCGGGCTTGTGCTTAATGTTATCCAAAGAGCCCACTTTGCTTTGTGCCTTAAGTTCTACCTTTTGAGTTTGTATCTGAAAAGTAGTAGCACCCGAATTTTGAAAGAAATCATTTGCAACATTTTTACTTTTGAAACACACACACACACACGGATAAATGGTATCGTTATTTTTATTTTTAATTGTGGTAAGAAAAAGAAAGTATTAGAAAAGTAGAAATGAAGTAGACACATTTCATCGAATTTTTATTTTTTTTTTCAAAAAACTTTTAATAACAGCCAAATTGTGCAAAGAAAAGTGCGTATTTTTCAACAATTTTTACCAGCTAAATATCAAAAATCTAATGGAAGAAAAATTTTTTAAATAATTACAAAAAATAATGCAACAACAATTATTTTCCTTTTTCAGTTTCTATGCACTCACTACGCATCTACGGAGTTTGTTTGCTCATTGCGAAATGTTTTGTGGTGCCATTCGCTTTACAATTATGAATGAAATTTGCGAAATAAAAAAAAATGTTATATAAAATATACAAACGGTAAATAATAAGCTATGGACAGTATGTAGACATAAAAGACAATTGTTTTTTTTTAGCAAATCATTTACAAGCTACTTACATCCTTGGCAGGTGCGTTTTCCTTCAAGATTTGCGATTTCTTACATTAATTTTACATTTGGTTTTATTTATGCATTGCGTTCAACACATTTTTTTTGTTTTTTTTTTAGTATATGTAGTAGGTTATGTTTAGTTTTTAGTATGCCAGTTTCAATCAATCAATGTTTGTATAGTTTCGGAACATAAAATGCAGAAAAAGAGAAGAAACAAATAAAGTACAATAAATCAAGTACTAAGTAATCAAAAAAACAACTAACGCCAAACGCTGCTCCAAATACATAAAAGTACGAATACGATTATATACAAGTATGTATGAGTAAATAAAATATGCACTTAGGCGATACTTTAAGTTTTATTATGCATAGCTGGGGACATAGTACGTAAAAAAATATGTAAAAACAACCTACCACGATGTAACACTTATTTCCTTTGAAACACTTCATTTCAGGGTTTTTTTTTGTAAAAAAAGAAAACATTTTAAAAGTCTACTCTGACAGCAAAAGCGCTTAAGTTAACAAATTTGCCTTCAGTTGCTCGGTAAAAGTTGCTCTTCCTTAAACCGCTCTAAATTCAAAACACAGCTTTACCAAAATCATATTTAGAAAAACGCAAGCAGGGAAATCAAATTTCTGGGGTATGTTTAGATAGTTTATTTCGAATATATTCTTCGTTTCTTTTTCTTAGTGAATTATTGCAATTTTCGAAGACACACTTATGCTCAATCATAAACCGTTTAACCCTTCGGCAATTATTGGGTCCAAATGACCTAATTTTCATGAAGAAACTCTTTAATTACAGAGTTAGGCATTTTTAAATAAGCTGCGGTATTGTCTATTCGTTAAAAGCATAATCAGTTGTGATCTTGTAAAAAAATTAAAGTTTTTTATTTTATTTTGTTTTTGTAGAAGGTAACATAGCCTTTCCATACAGCCAAAGTGTTTCTGGGTCATTTTGCCCCAAATTATTATTTATTATTATATTAAAGGCAACTTTGAACCGGTGAACAACAGCACTTGCCGATAAAGTGTCTGCAAGTGATAAATAAAATATTAACTGAATTCATACTGAAATATGGTTTTTTCTTTAAATTGACTTATTTCTATCATTGGATCCAAATTACCCAAACATATTATAGGGAGGGGTAAATTCCAAAAACTACATTTTAACCAAAATTATAAGGGTAATATTAAACCGGTAAGCATACAGCTCTCGCCGATATAGTATTTGCATATGATAAATTAAATAATATCTGAATTCAATAATTTTTTTCTTAAAATTGATTAATTTCTATTATTATAAAAATGATTAAATTTCAAACACCGCAGAAGGGTTAAGTAATACTTAACATTTTCTTTTAATGAAATTCCGTTTAAATATTTTTCGAAAATTGGTTTGTTAATTTTTTTTTTAGCACTTGATTCGGTACATTAAGTTTAGCACTTTTTAAAGAAATCTTTAGTTGCTAAAATAGCAGAGAGTAGTGGAATTTTTAGTTTATTTCTGGTTTTATTCAAATTCATTTGGCAAAACCTTCTTTCGTCATTTGCTGTAGCGACTACAATGCAATTTAGCTGAAACCATTTGTTTAAAATGAGGATATGCTGCTCCATCTTTCTCCCCTTTTATCATAAAAAGTGGCTTAAAAAACCCGAAAGAGAAATTCATTCGTTCAAATCGGAAATTAAAAAAAAAGTTATATTTTCTAGAAGGTAATTTATTTTAAACTATGAATCTGGCAACATTGCACTGGAGGTAAGATAGAGCGAGAGAGAGAGGGAGAGAGAGAGAAGAAAAGGCGAGAGCAAAAGAGGCAGAATCAGCATTCGGACTACTGAAATTCGATCCGGGAGTAAATGACTCGAAAAATCGGGTAAAAACGAGATTTCGCAACAGATTAACATTATTTTATTAAATAGTATAAGGAATAATTTTTACATCTTTAGGTACTTTTTCAGTTCGTCACATTTTTTTTTTTTATAATAACACATTATTTGCATTTTCTTAATAAGAACACTTGCGAACATTAAGCTTTCAAATGTTTCGACATAAAGCATATTTATTCCTGTATTAGTTTTTAATAAGATTCATCTCTGAAAATTTTCTTTCGTCAGCGGCACTACTGTACGGTAAAATAGCCCTTGAAATGAAAAGTGATTTCGCAAGGAATGTTAAAGAGTAAAATCCTTGGTACCACAGAAGTTATTGAGCAAAAATTTAAGAAATTAATTATTTTGCACTATATTCTTAATGTCAATGGAAAAGTAAAAAAAAA
>NW_023458558.1:5651419-5676263 GCF_013731165.1 Rhagoletis pomonella
ATGCTGGGCAGAATTCAGAAGAACATGAGCGATATTTTAATAAAGAACGAGAAAGTAATCGAATGAGAAAGCGAGCTGGCAAAATATAGAGCGTCGCAGATTTATCTGATCGAATTTAAAAAAAAGTTGAAATGTAAAATTTGTGCTTAATATTTTTGAATCGTATGTACTAGATTCAGCAAAGGATGCCATAAAATTGGCCTAAAGAATTATTTACTGCTGCTAAAAATGTTGTTTAGCTACATATATAGTACAATATGATTAGAATCATTTATGTTGCTTGTTTCTAGCTTGGCTGCGATCCAAAGACTCCTTCATTTGTTTGATACAAAAAGGTACTTAATATATTATGTACCAGCGACTCAAAATCTTAGTTGCTAAAGCCCGCAAAATCAAATGCACACATACCATAAAGCGTTTAATTTTGAATGGGATAAATAAGAAATACCTGCGCCTTCTAATTAGCAAATTTCCTTAATAAGGAATCTCAAACCTAATAACCTCCATTTAAAGGCATCCAATTCGAATTAAAAATTGATTATTTTTTAATTTTATACTTCAAACTGCATATCTGATGTTTGTTTTTACAAACCGCAACAACGCACTATGGGTAATTTGACCAATTTTGTGAACAAAATTAATTATGACACAGCAACCTATTTTTTTTTTAATGTTTGGCACGCGATTCCCCACATTTTTGCAAAAAAAAATCTCGACACTTGACGATCGATGGGCAAACAGAAGTCACTTTTTAATTTTCGGTTTCATTGAACATGTTTGAACCTTTTTTCAAAATATTTATTTTAAAATTCATGCCGTGGCCAATTAAAAAAAATTTCCAAATTATATCATACGTAATACATACGTGCATTAGGGTGGTCCAAAAACAGTAAAGTCGAAATTGTAATGCTCTCACCCCTAGGATTTTTGTATATCGAAAAAAGGTATGCCCGTATTTTTTTTTTATTTTGAAATCAAAAGATATTTAAAGATAAATATTTTTTGATTTCAAAATAAAAAAATAAGAGTTTATATTTTTTTTCGGTATAGAACAATCCCAGGGGTTGGGAGCATAAAAATTCCGACTTTACTTTTTCACATGCATTTTTGGACCACCCAAATGTGCATTAAAGCTCTGGATTTCCAAATTTCTCTGCTGAAAAATTAAAAGGAGCAGCCTTTGCAACAAAGAAATCGTAAACAGCCTTTTGTTTCCTCTGTCTACAAAGAAAGCTAGTTTCTTAGAAAACTCGGTTAAATATTAAGATTATATATAAATTTTTAACTTAAATATGGCTGGTCGAAAACAGCTAAAAAGCAGAACACAAAATCGATTACAATATTTGACTCGCAGACAACGACTTTCACCACCTGCGAGGCAGTTGTGTTTTTTTTTTTACAAAAACAAAAGACGCCGTTATATGGTTTGAAGTTTCCTTTATCAAATACCAGTCACAATAGTTTATTTTTGGAAGTACGAAAAACGACTTTTGGCCACATAAATTGATCAAATTACCCATAGTGCAAGGTATAGTTGTCAATGCTTGAGACATATTACACCAACTCCTTATTTTATGCTCGACCATGAAAACTCAATACTAAACCTACATTATGTACGTGTCTCTTACAGCCAAATTTAATTTAGAATTAAAAAAAAATGCATTCCTGAAACTCGTAAAAAGTATACAGCACATACGTAAGCTAATAACTAAGCCAAATCTGAGTTAAATATAAAAAAAAAATAATCGCATTCCAATTTTAACGCTGAGCCAATCCATTTGGGCATGCAAATTTCAAAACTTTGCTTTAGTATAGGCATTGCCGACTAACTGCTTGAATACAAATACAAAATAGCATTCCATTTCAATACGAAAATTTCTTAGAAAAAACTCGAGCATGCTTTCCGAAAAATTCAACAAATATTTATTATACTTATGTACTCGTCTGACTGACTGTATTTTTAATTAAAGTTCTCTGTAACATTTTGCGGACACCTTACCTTAATATCACCACCGCCTGGAGTATGCTTGACATTATCCTTTGAACCGACTTTTGGTTTAGCCTTATCTTTGAAGTCCGTTTTAATCGTTTCGATCTTCTTATCACCGCCACCTGGCTTATGATTGGCATTCTCCAAAGAGCCTATTTTCGACTTGGCATTCCATTGTAGCTTTGTCGATATAATCTGTGTTGCCCGTAATATTGCAAATTAATTTAAAATAACTGTTGTTTATGATACATTTAAATGTGTATAAATAGTTGAAATGTATGTATTTATGTATGTATTTAAGTACTAGGGCGGTCCTTAAAAATATCAACATCTACACTTTTTATAGTGCACCCGTTTATTTTGTTCTATACGCAAAACAAAGACAACCGCGAAAATTTCAAAATTGTAAAAAAATGTAGAGGTCGCTACCAGCGTTTTGAAAAATTTTAATTTTTTTAAACAACAAAAAAATCTACTTTTTCAAACCCTGGTAGCCATGATGTAATAATGGTGAAGGTGGCAGCTTGTTTCGGCTCAAGGTTGTATTTGGTAAGCTTACGACGCACAAGAGAAAGTGGCAGAAAACAGGTCGTTTGGCGAAATAGTACTAAATTTAGTACTAATTTTCAAAACGCCGATTTTGGATAATTTTTATGAAAATGTTGTATAAACATAAGCAAAATGATATATGTATCTCACATCAGATTTAAAACATCAGATTTTTTATATTTATTAAGTTTCATGTATTGTATTTTGACATCAATATTTATATGTACTGAAAAATGTATTTAATTAACCTTTCTCTTCGTATAAAAGTAATAACTCAAAATTTGTGAATGACCATTCGCTGTAATATAAAAAGTAGTTTCTCAAAGAGACAAATCGAATATTTCTAAGTGAGCTTATGTTGGCGATTAAAGCGAGATGAACGTGAATCTATAACCCCCTTTTTTTTGCATCATGCCTTGTAGCGGCCTCTAATTTTTATTTTTTTATTTTGAAATTGTCGTGGATGTCTTTATTTTGTACATAGAACAATTATTGATATTTTTAAGCACCACTCTGGCAAGTATAATATATAGTGTATTGATATGGTATTTTTTTGTTTTCTGTTTTTTTTTTTCGCTATGTAACCTGAATTGGGATTGGAAATTGAAGATCGCCGCAGATGTTGCGATCGATCAATGTATGTTTCTAACCTCAAAAGTTGAGCTCGGAGAAATTTAAGAGCCAAAATTATATCAAAAAAATCATTAGCGATTTTTGTTATTAATGCTTGTATTTGCTTCCGTAAACTATGTACATGTGTATTTCAGTTTTTTAGTTTTCTTTGTCTTGTTTAAGGTTTTTGTTTTTTTGTATATATGGAGCGGAGCGCAGATACATGAAATAAATCGACCGTTAAAGTAGTGTACTACAAATGTTTAATGGTGTCTGAAATCATAACGCAACAATCGGCGAACTACTGAACTGTGAAATTGCCTCATCACAATAAGTCTACCAAAAATTTATAATAAAAAATTATTTTAAACATCTACGCGAAAAAAGTGAAGAATTTCACAAATTAAAGCATCGTAGACTATAACTATTTGCACATGTGGGATTGTTTATCCTGTGTGTATTCAATACTTAGAGTGAGCTCAATACTACATACTTTAGTGTGATTATGCTTTAAAGACTACTCAAAATAGTTACACCTACATACGTAAGTGTTTAAATGCAAGTAAATATTATTAATTAAGACAAATTGTGAAAATTTGTTTTATTTTTAAATTAATTTCAAATATGTTGAAAAGCTTAGACCCGTTTAATGTCTTGCTTTAAAATATATTTCATATACTTATTTAAATTTTATTTCCAACCTCCTAATCTTACCTTCTTTTCGCCACCACGTGGCGTATACTTGTCATTTTTCGCCTCAATTCTGGGTGCGGCTTTTATTTCGATCTTCTTACTCTCGATTTTAACATTACCTCCACCGGGCTTGTAACCAGCATTGTCAAGCGAACCGATTTTAGAACGCACCGCTTTGAGATTGGGTGAAGGAGCGTGTCCGACTTGAATTTTGTTCATTGATACTGTCAAAGAAAGCATTAAGTTTATTTATTTTTTATAGTTTTAAGATTTGAAAGTATATAGGGTCAACTTATATGGGGAATACTGAATAAAATAAAACAAATATAACCGTATACGTTAAAAGAAGCACTAATTATTTTTAAATGGTACAGACTTTTAATTATAGATTCCCAATCCAAACAAAAATGCTTTTTTCTTTACCAAGCAGGTTTTAGTTGCAGTGTAATGTTGCTGTACCCAAAGAGAAGTTTCTAGGGCTGGATTCTGTAACTGTGGGAAAATGCAGTGTACCTAGCCCGAGTGCAAAATTCACAACCAAAAACTCACGAAATAAAATCCAATTCCCATATAACGGTATTTTCGAAAAATGTAAAAACTACGATATCTCAGTAAATATGTACAATCTAAATTGTTGAAAATTAATATGTGAAGTATAATTATGGTAAAAAATAATATTATGAAATTTTTGGAAAATGGGCGTGACTCCCCCCACTTATGATGAAATGCTGTATCTCAGTAGCCGCTTAACCAATCCTTACCAAAATCGGTCCGAGCCTTGCTTAGGGTCTACTAGAAAGTCTTTTGAAAATCTTTGAAATCGGGCAATAACCACGCCCACCTCCCATAAAACATGAAAACTACGATAAATTAGTAACTATTGAAGCAAATTCACTCAAAATCAATGATTGCAACAATCACTTCGCAAAAAATTTTAATAGTATACATTTTTGGATAAATAATGGGCTTGGCCCCGCCCTCTTATGACCACAAATGTGTATCTCGGTAACGTATTTATCAAATTCAACCAAAATTGATGCACCTTGTAACCTTGGTACGCAAAGGCAATTTTCTGAAAATTATTCAAATCCGACTAAAATTACACTTCCTTCCCTTCCCTTCCTTCCTTCCTAAATTTCTAAAATATGAAAACTGCGATATGTATTTCAAAAACTGAGGACACTTATTTGCCCCATGCTAATATGTACTTACAACAATCTCTTAACAATAAATAAGACTGTTATAGACTTTTAGAAATTGGGCGTGGCACCGCACACTTTATGACTAGAAAGGTCTATCTCGGTAACCGCTTTATCGATTTCTACCAAACTTCTTGGTTCAATGATTTCATTAAGTCAGCATATTATTGAAAAAAATCGGGAAAAACACCCCTGCTTATCATGCAAAGACGATATTTTATACCTGCGCCGGGTATATAAAATTCGGTATCGCCTGAACTCATACTTCTCCTACTTGTCTTAAGTTAGGTTAGTACCCCCAAAATCCGTTTTCGTGAAACATTTTACCACCAAGTCTTACACCCTTACTTCTGCCGTTCACGTTAAATTTTGAGCTTTGGTGCATTTAGAAACGTAAAGTAGAATTTTGAAAATATTTTTGTGTATTCGGGGGTTTTTTGTATGAAAACTGTACTAAATATTTGTTGGATCGCAAAAATAATTTCAAATTCGGATTCCTCGCACCGAAAAACGTTCCGAACGAATTTTCAGAGCAATCGAAAATCGTAAAATTTCGGTCAAAAACGGGTCCCGCCTAAAAATTTGAATTTGATATTACTCGATTAAATGACCTAACCTAAAAAATGACTATCACCACTGAATTGAAAATACTCGAATTGAGTTTACTAGGTAGGCCGTCGGGATTATTCATTTTTTTGACTAGCGCAGTGTAATCAACCAGATACGTGGACGATATTGAACAAAGAGGATACGACTTTTGGGAGCTTTCGAGAGAACTATACATTTTGTGCAAAAACTAATAATACATAAGTATATCATATCATGGCTCAACAAAAAAAAAAAAATTTTGTGCCACAGCCAATAAGCAATGTTTCTTATAAGATTTGTTTCCGAAGCATCAAAATTTAAATTTCAAATTTTTAATTTGGCTTTAGTTTATAAGATATTTGGCATTTTCTACTACAACTCACACCTATGGCGGCACGTATAAAACAATTATGTAATTGATAAAAAAAAGTTAGGAAAATCTCTTCGTTAAATTTGCAAACTTTGTTGAACCGACTTCAATTTGTCGGAAATTTTTTCTTTCTTTTTCGTTTATGCTAACGGATAATTTTGAACCATGTGAACCATTTTCGATCATTCTTTTTTTATCGGAAAAGTGGTAACTCAAGGTTGGTTCCACACTTATCTGCTTTAGTTCCGTACATTGTATCATGAAGAAACTAACAGTTTTTAGTTTTTTTGCTTTGTATTTCGGGAATCTTACTTAGTTTTTTTTCGTTTTGGGCTCAAGTGCCAAAAATTAGGCTTTCCTTTTGTCTATTAAGAGGACTACGTGTCGATATTCTACAGATGTAGTTAAAAAATACTAAATATTGTCTTTTGACACTATAAATCTGGACTATCCTGAAAACTAATTCGAAGGTCAGTTTCTTATTCTGTGAAAGAAGTCCTATAAGAATGATATATCTGTCGCAAACATTTCTTGGCCAAGCGCCAGTTTTATGAGTATTTCTAATAAAATGACAGTATGTATAGTTGTGTTTAAGCTCACAAAGAATTCGTCTAAAAAAAACTGCAACATTTCCATATGCAATATATACCAAATGCATTAGACCACCTTTCCACCCTTCTAAATTCGAGGAAAATATTTTTTTTATTGAAAAACGCAACAATATGAACTACAAAGTCGGGGATGCTCTATCTTTTGGTCGGTTTCGACCGTAAGTGGGAAAAATACTTTTTCCAGAAATAAATTTCCGACAAAAGTTATGTATTTTTGTACTATATATACTTTAATTTTTTTTTAACTTCTACATTAGGCATTTTGTTGTAAGTGCGTACCTACATACGTATATGTTATGATCCAACTTACCTTTTTTAACTGGCTCCGGTTCGGGAGTCTTCAACAGCAAACGATTTCTAGATGTGGAACGTGATTTGGACGATTTGTTCGATGGTGTGGCGCTAGGTGGGCGAGAGGCGGCTCCTTTGTCTCCCTTCGAAGTGGTGGATGTTGGTGTCTTGGCCGGTGAGCTGGGTGAACCGGGTCCGTTGCGTTCCTAAATTAATAAGAATAAATAAATAAAATTATACGGTAATAATTAGGTTTATGTCCATGTGTCCATGTATGTATGTGTAAGTGGGTACGTATTTTTCCCATTTCGATGCCTTATATGTTTTATTATAATTGAAAAATTCGTGTCAGCTATAATCACCAAATGCATTTTTTCACGCATTGCAAATTTTATACAATAGTCAAATTGCTTTTATTATTATTTTTATTTATTTTTTTGTATTATTTTTATTATAGTACACTCTTAGCGTTCGATTTGCAAATTATTTCGACTTATTTCGCTACACCGCGCTTGTACACTTCGACATTTCGACTAATTTGAGCATTATGACTTCAAAGGACGAATGTGATTTTGCTTGGAATTCTTTCACATTGTTTTATCGATTCAACTCGACGCAAAGTGTACCACTTTTGGTATTTTTAGTGTAAAAGACAGTTGAATCAAAAAAAAAATACTCGTATCATGCAAAACAGGTAAAAGAAAAACTACAATACGAGCAACAACAGCAAAAAAAAAGACAAGGAAACCTGCGAAAACATAAATAATATGCCCACACCCTTGGCGCATCAAGGCTGATTTTGGCGCTGGCGTTGTTGGCCCTTTCCAGCTGGCACAGATACTTGTACGGACGATTGCACTCCTCTGCCCAATTACGATGTTTCGTTTCCTTTCATTCTCATCGATAAACATTTGTTCTAAATTATCTTTTATGAACTTTGGTTGGCTTATTTGATTAGCTGCTTTGTTTTATGCATATTCATGCTTCTTTATTCGCGTTTTGGTGAGTTTTGTTTTTGTTTTTTTTTTTTGTTTGCACACAAAAGTAATTCTTTGCCATTAGTTGTACATACTTTCACATATTTCAACGTAAAGTTTCTTGACTCCAATTTTATTTTAGTATGTGAACCTCATACACATATCCTTGGCGTGTCATTGGCAAGGTAAAAAAGTATCTGCACACACACATACTGCCTCATATCACAAAAAACAGCTGTTGGTTTTTTACACACCTGTTCAAGCGATAACTTATACCCGTATCGATATATTGATAAGCTTCGAGTATTAATGGTAAAATATGTTGGCAAATATTTTTAAAATCTACTGCACAGCAATAATGAAATGTTGTAGTATGGCTGTTTTGGTTGTATCACTGAGATCGCTCGTTTGGGACTGAGTTGTGGAAATTGACTTGGCGAAAATTTTCAGCTACTAAATTCCAGTCTAAGCATCGACTCAGCTGCATATGTCAATGAGGGCAGGTCATTGAGACACGGATGCGTTACCTACTGCGTACATACGTACATACGTACATACATTTGTATAGCGAAGCTAGCCAAACTGTAGTAGCTATGTGTCGTATGTGGGCGGGTTCGCCACTGAAGCGTGGCGCCATATCAAAGTTGAGCTACATCTTTCAAGAATCGTTCGTGTTCATAGCAATTATGAGCAAAATGTCGTTCGAAAAGTTCAGTTTCAAAAAAGACACACAACTATGCACATATATAAAGGTACATAACGTCGTTTAAAGTACAAAACAGCGTATCCTACATTCTGCAAAACCGCGTAATTGACATTTGCTGCCAAAAATTGGATTTGCTCATACAAGCTCTTGGCTCAATCCTTATCCATTCGTCCTGAAATATACTAGCGATTGCTTTATAAAAAAAGGGAACCATTTTGAAATGTAAGAGTTTTTAATGCTCTAGAAAATATTTTATGCAACCTCGCATACGCGGTTTTGCATTTTGTTGATACGCGGTTTTGTACTTTAAACGACGATATGTATGCACATATGCGTAGGTCGTTGTCTTTATTATGTCGTCCATACATTCAAACAGAAGTAGCTATGCGTATTACCCGCTTTTCTTTTGAATTTATTTTCTTTTTTCACATTTAGATTTTATTCCGCTTGCCTTTTATGGCTTTATTACAAAAGGCAAAGAAATTAATTGAAAATCGTTTTGTTTCCTGTGTGCGCGCGATTGCCCCGTGAACAGTTAAGATTGTTGCACCACATCTATTTTTGCAACCGAATAACCACGGTATATTTTCGAAAGACTACTTCATGGTTATCATTTTCGCTGAACCGAATTCTCATGGTCGCTCAAATTATAATTTCTGCAAATGGCGGCATCGGATCGTTATACTCCACAAGAAATAAAATGTCATAAATCATATTTATCAATCGAAGTTATGTACTACCGTCCCAGTTTTCAAATATATAATTCAGGTTACATTGTTCGGTCATGTAACAAATGACAACATGGGTTCTTCCGGGCACAGCAACCTATGCGATTTTAGCCTTTTTAACTAATGTAATGTAATAAATGCTTCGAAAAGCCGCGTGCAATTGGCGTTACAGTGACTCAGACAAGTATTCACGTGTTAATTATTATAAATGTTTTTCAAGATAAATTTCTTTGGTTATTTGCAAGTTTCGACCGGGTAAAAAGTCCCGTTGATTTTTGAAATTTCTTTAGTGACTGCTTTTGCGATTTTTTTTTATAACAGGTGGAATTTATTAAAACCTGGCGTTGATTTTTTTTAATTTTGTTGCCAACAGTGTACCGCATAGGAAACTCGTGCTTATATGGAATTTTTTTTTAAATCAACGTGATTTTTTAAACGTTTGAAACTTATATTTCATGAGCCTAAATTTGTATGGGCTGCATACCCAAAAACGTTGTGAGGATTCAGATTTTGATAAAAATTTGTTGTATTTTTCATAAATTTTTTATAAAGCTTGAAACTTTGATTTAAATGTCTGTCGAATATAGGACTTGTTTCGAACTATTGAAAAGGTAATGCAGCGGGGCATAATTTCCACTTTCTAGGACACCGCTGTCATTTACAGGCCTATTATGCTTGTTACCGAACATTTTGACATCGAGAAATTTAAATACCTAAAAATGACACCATTTCTTGTAAAAGCAATTCTAGATAACTTGGTAACGTTTTAGTTTATACTGCTTTGAAGTTCTGCAGATATTCTGGTATTGCATATTTCACAGGGCAATATGGTAACATGACAGAAGATCTTCTTCTTTTATAATGTACATATGTATATGCAGTCATCTGAAAAATAATAGGGACACAACATTTTTTCCAGTTTCGGCTTTTTCCCTTTGTTTGTTAAATGTTTATTATTATTTTTTTAATAAAAATACAGCTCACTATCTGTCAAAAACTATATAAGTGCAAATTTCAAACTTTGCAGAAAAATTCAAGAAAATCTTATAACCCATCAACAGAAGAAAGTGAAAGTTTCAAGTGACTAGAATACGCGTAAATTTTTGATAATTTTTTTTTTGCGGATAATGTTATTATTTTCTTCCATACAAAAAAAAAATCGAACATATCGCTCATTTACTTCAATAGCGTCATGATCAAAAAAGTACAATTATTGAGCTAAGTATGCAGAAATTATCACTACCTCTTCTTCTATGTTGTGTAAGGATTTCATAGCAGTGCCGATTACCAGTATCTCACTAGAACAAAATATGTATTCATTTCAGATTTAGACTTGTGAGATATCATTGGAAAGGAATTTTATCACCCTTTTTATTTCTTTGCTAATAAACTCATTCAAAGGATGAAAGAGAAAGGTAGGATGAACGAATATCATCCAAAGTTGAATTAAAATGTGTTGGTATTTAAAAAAAAAAAAATATTGGGAAACGAATGACTTTTTTTGCACATAAATAAAAATAGTGGGAAAGTGGGAAGAAAGGTATTTCTACCAAAATCCCATAAGTGTAAATCAGAATAGTTTTCGCCCAGTTATTTAAGTTTTTCGTAAATAAATCTTTGAAAAAAGTAAAAAAAAACAGCATCAAAAATCTCATTATAACGATTCCGTTGAAAAGATTTTTAAATATCTTTATGCAAATCTTTTAAGCCTAATCTGCTTTGTCATCTGCGGCGACTTTTTTCAAAAAGTTCTTTAAGAAACTATTTTTATTCATGTGAAAATCCATTTTTGGAGGTATTTTCGAATCGGTGCAGCTCACTTAAATCTTAGTACTTTTCCGAAATATTTTGGTGGACATCTTAAAATATAATAAATTTTGTAATCCCGGCGGAAAAACCGCAACTTTTTTTGGTGATGCAGTCTAATGTACATGTATATATAACATCTCTGCTAGTTTGTATGGAAGAAAATGCGTGACAACACCAGGGGGAAAAAATTATAAAAATCAACACGATTTCCTAGCCACTTAAAATATGCACTTTTTGAATCTAAAATTTAATGCTTACTTAAAAAGTTGGTTCTTTTTGTAAAATTTTATTGAGTTTTTCTAATTTTTCCCTAAGATTTGAAGTTTGGACTTACGTGGTTTTATTAGACAATGAACTGTATTTTTATAAAAAAATAGACACTAAACTAACAAAGAAGAATAGCCACAACTGGTCAAAATGGTCTGTTCCTATTATTTTTCACATGACTATAGATTGACACATTAATAGCCAGTTTCACATTTAAATGAAAAATGTTTGTCCCATTAGTTTCCATATAAAATCCAATAAAACAAAATATTTTTCACTTAAATTACTTTCGTGCAAGTGGCGATATGTTAAACTTTGGGCAAATAAAATAAAACTCTGGGCAAATAAAATTAAACTTTGGAAATATAAAATTAAACTCTACTTTAGTACTAAACAGTGTTTGAAAAACTGGTACTTTACATCGGCAACATTCCACTCTCTTTTTAATTTACAGCAAGGTTAAAATTGGAAATTTTTGCGTAATAATTCCGAGAGCTAGGCCAAAATCAATCTTTTGCACGCCATGTTCGGTAATCGTGTTATCAGCCGTCCCGGCGATGTTCATTGGCCATCTCGGAGCTGCAATTTGTGGCCGTTACAATTTTTTGTGGGGTGGCTTGAAGGACCAATTTAATGCGAATAATCCATTTACGATTCAGGTCCTTAAGGCGAATATTGTGCAAGCCACTCGTTAGATAGAGCCAGACATCGTCACCAATATCTTGGAAAACTGGGTTAACGAAATTATGTTCCATATAAGTAACACAGGATACTGATTCCGATGCGGCAAATGTTAAACATGTTTTTGAGAGACTCCTTGGACCGTGGATAAAGTTTCAGTAAATCACTTCTTTTACAATATTTGAGAAGCTCTAGCAAAGAAACAAAATGTGATAAAACCTTAAAAGCTAGGACTCCCGAACTGCACCTTGTCCTGATGGTCACTTGTACTTCTACTTACTACGCAAATTATTTACTTTAATCGAAATTTTCGGTATAAATTAAATTCAAGGGAGAAAACTCGCTGAACCAATACACTTACACACATATATGCCAGACTGGTTCGTAATATCACCAACGCTTATATTTTCGCCTTACTATATATGGCAATTCAAATTTCCGTTTAACCAATTCACCTTTCTTTCTAAATACCACAAAAATGTTTATTGGGTTTAGCCCTAACTGGTTTATAATTTTTTAACTAACGATTTCGTATTCTCCAGCTGACACAAATAAGCAAAATAAATTACAACCAGCTCTTATATGTTTGTACATATACATATGTATGTACGTAGACTTAACTAAAATTAACTCACCTTCTCCTGAGTAGATTCATCAACGCCACTGTCGTTGTCACCTTCTGAAATTAAACGAAAGGTTACAATTTGTGTTTAAATTAATGTGAGAAATCAAATGAAAAGCCTCAAGCAGTTTGGTTTCAATACTTGCAATGCCCCACCCATAAACTGATAGCTTTCCAAGAGCATAATACATATTGATATGTATATATGTACATAAGTATAAGTAAATATTTATATAGTATGTAGATAAATAAAATACTCTTCAAAATTGTTTGTATTGTTGTATTCTTACTGTGATCACCACTTTTCTGCTTCCGTCCATTCTCCACGCCGCTGCTTAACATTTCCTGTATGCTCGACAATGTTTTCACGCCGTTCGCTTTCACCTCGGCTATTGGTGTCAGCGTCTCGCCCATGCCAAATGCATCTTTGATTGAGTTCGTTTTAACTTCCGCCACCGCTGGTCCCATCGGATCCTCATTTGCACTCAACGTCTTACGCGGTGTTATCGCTTGACCCACCACCACATCATCATCATCTTCATTGTTGTTCGAACTGGCCGATGGAGGGCGTGGTGGTAACTGTACGGGAGATTGTTGGTATGGTTGTTGCTGTGGTTGCTGTTGTGGTAGCTGTTGCTGCTGCTGTTGCTGTTGCGGTTGCGGTTGCAGTTGCTGATAGGGCGGTCGTTGTAGTGGTTGTTGTTGTGCACCCACTTGCGGAACGCCAGGCGGACGTGCAAATGGCGGACGCGTAGGTGGATTGCCAGGATAGGGATTTTGTGGACGATTCGCTGGCATTTGTTGACCAGGTGGTGCACCGGACCAAGGATATGCAGCGGGCGGGCGTTGTTGACCTTGCCCAGGTGGACTCATTGGACCGCCATTTGCGCTAGGTGGACGCATTTGCAGGTTTTGCAGCGGTGGCGGTGGCGGACGTTGCCCGCTGCCAGGGCCACCAATGCCCATCAGCAGATTTCCCCTGCTATCTGTATTACGCAATGGAGGTGGCATTGATCTTGGTGGAGGACCACCACCAGGAGTACCGCCCATGTTCATGGGAGCGCGAGGTGGCCCTGCCATCGGCCGTGGGGGCATGCCGCCGCCAGGAAATGGTGGGCGAGGTCCACTGACAGGTGGCGGTCGCATCTGCATTTTCACAATTTGAATAAATTTCAGTTCGCGCGGCAAAAATAATATGTATGTATGTATGTACATATGTATGTGCGCGCGTAAGCATGTATGAACACCAGGATGCCGCGCAAAAACAAGTTGCTGCTTGTACAAACGAGTTATAAAACTTGAACAGTCTCTCTTAAATATTTAATTTCAACATGTTGCCACCTTGTTCTGTGCTTTTCCACGTCGTGAACAGAGTACAACTTTTTCGTAAACAATTTGAGGAACTTAACCAGGGAGCGATAACGCGCTCCAACTAAATAGGAACAAAAGTATTGAGAGCAGTTTGAGCGGGAACAAAATAAGAACAAAAGGCCCGAGAACGCGCCCGTAAAGTACAAAATTGCGAACGAAACTCTCGGGAACGTTATTAAAAAGAACAAAATGAAAACAAAACTCTAAAGAACATACTCTATAAGAACATAATGAGAACGAAAGTATCGAGAACATTTTCAAGTGAGACCGAATAAGAGCAAAAGTCTGTTAGAGAACAAAACGAGAACAGAAGCTTTGAGTACTTAACGTTAAGAATGAGAAGGGCGTCTGCATGGTGGGATGAAAAATCGTTTCAGGGAGTACTATGACTGTTAATTCTAAGCCAGAGGAATCATTTTAACTTCCAGCTCGTTTATTATTAGGTTGAACAGTCCATGTATGGAACCATTTTTCATTTTATGTGCAAGCAAAATTCGTGTCTTAGGCCTTTCGTTGACTTAATTTGCATAATTCTCTTAAATTTTATTTTTTTAGATTATTAGTACTATTCAAATATTTCAAACTAACGTAGCGCTATGAGAAATATTTTTCACGTTTCGTTCTCAGTCAGAAACTTCTTGAGACTTGATTCCCCAAATCGTTCTTCGAGAGAAAGTTCCTTGGCCCGTTTGTTCCCGTTTTGTTCTTTGTCAGAACGTTGCGGAGACTTTTGTCCCCACTTTGTTCTCTTAGAAATGTTCCCAAAAGTATTGCTTGGATTTGGTTTTCTTTGAGAATGTTTCACATGGTTTTGTTGTTATATAATTCCCGTTAAGAACGTTCTCGACAATTTTTTTCTCACGTTCGATTTTGTAAAAATACCCTGGAGGGTTTTGTTCTCATTTGGGTTAGGGTTTTGTAGCGTTCTTGGGAACAAAACTTAGAGAACGACATTAAGTTTCCGGGGTGTGCATAGCTCAGTGGTTAACGCATCTGACTTTGCACATCGATGATGCGGGTTCGATCCCTGCTGAAGTCTAGAAAAAGAACTCTGATGAGGAGATGTGATGATCTCCGAAATATCTCTCTGCTATAACTTCTACTGCCTAGAATGTCCTGGTTGCTTTTTCCATTTTACCTAATAAACAAAATCGTGGCACAAAGCTCAATAACAACATTAAAAATAAAATGTTAATAAGCCACAATAACATTGACGACGACATTAAGTTTAGATCGTTCCTTTTGTTCTCGGTCCCCAAATTTAACACATATTTCATGGGAAAAAACTTTTAGATGAATTTGACAATTTTTTCATGTAAAATGGGTACCGAGTACTATGCAAAAAGCAAATATTCATAGGAACTTCTAACTAAAAATTATAGTATTTGTCAATGTTTTTGTGGCTTGTTAATATTTAATTTTAATATGTTTACTAAGCTTTGTACCACGATTATTTTATTAGGGAAAATGCTTTGCTTTTTGTTTTGAGTTGCAAACTCGCTCGTTCTCTGTCTAATAATAATCAGACTTTTCCGAAAACTAACTTTGCTCATGCCCGATGTATCTCGGAATAGCATTTGTTTCAAATCCATATAAATACCTTAAAAAAATCAAGCTATTCATACGTACATATTCCTTCTTTTTTTGTGAAAAATAAATACTTCTAAATTTTTTGGTTTATGAATGAACAGTGGAATCACATTATTTCATTAACGAGTTTCTGGTAATTTGTATTAAAATTAAAAATATATTTAACTTTTCGGCAGTTTTTGAATAAAAAAAATGCATATCTTTCACTTTGTCTACCTCCATAGAATATTTTCCTACAGAAAGGCTGGGCGACAACAGGTTTTTTTTTTTTGAATCAATGAAAAGCACGATTTATTACAGTATATCTTACGCGTTAAGGTTGTCCTTGAATTGAGCCAAAATATTTTGGTGGAAGTCATAAAATAAACTACATTTTATTATTCGTTTGTGGAAGGAGAACTGAATTTTTTATATTTTGCGTGAGGTAGTCTAATGTATGCCTATTAGTATATGTATTTGAAAGTGCTGGAATATGCAAATATTTATGTAGTAAAGTGCGATTAAGATCCCAACCAACCACAACAAAAATTTGTCTAAGCGAAAAAATCTTATGAAAGCCACCTGATTGAAGCTAGTTAGCATAGCGTGGTATAACAAAGTTTGTTTGTAAATATATATGTATGTATGCTGAATTTGTTTACATTTTAATGGTATCGTATTTCGTGCTGTTCTTCTGAGACATTGCGGAAAGAGTAGGAGATTTGACCTGAATAATGAATTTCGGCTGTAATCAGAACTGAACGAAGGGCTACAAATCACTTATTGATTCAACAAATTCCAACTTTATATCCTTTAACAAGTTTACATATATATGTATACATTCATGTATATATAGATATCTGCGAATCGTGTACTTATTTGTTGCATACAGAATATTTATATTGCTCATGCTACGAATTAGAATATATTTGCAATACCACAAATTTTGGTGTTTTATGGCAAACGCGATAGTAAGCAAATGTTTACATTTACGTCCTATGCCACCACAAAACAGCTTCGGCTTCAACAAGGTCGCCATAATATTGTGAGCAGGTTTATAGCGCTTTGCAATACACTACTAGCTAATTTGAATAAGATAGCGAAGACATTAAGGGGGCAAAAAGAGTTGACTACTCTTTGAGCAGAATAAGTCGTTTAATATTTAGTTTCTCATGATTTATGGGTATATCAATACTTATACATACATCCATAAGCATGTAGATATTTACGAATGTACAAATTTTCAGAATTTATGAGAAAAACCCACAAATATTGACGCAGCCTTACCGCCAAGAAGCGGTTTGCACTTACAAAGAAATTTCTTGTTAAAAAAGAAAATGTAAGTAAAAATGACAGTGCAACAAAAAAAAATCACGAAATACACCCTAAACAAAACTTAGTGTAGTTTGCAGGTAGGGTCGGTAGGGTCGGGTACAACTTGAAAATTGGCTTCTTATAGTCACTTAACCCTCCATTTTGTTTTAATTTAAAAAACGGTTATTTTCGTACTTGATGCCATTGTTATCTATTTACATCTTGACTAGTTTTCACTCGATTTTCAAAATTAAACATGTTTTTAAAGGAGGACTTAGAGGATTTTGAAATTACTTAGATTGTTGGAAGTTTTCATCATCGATAAATTCAAGAAGGGGGTGCCTAAGGAGGCCCGGGGCTGCGTGTGTACCAGGTTTGGTACAGATTGATGAAGTGGTTTTCCAGATAGACGTATTTGACGTAAGTGTACAGTAACATGCCCATTCTTCAAAAGTTGGCGGAATAATTTTTTTTGCTAAATAGGCATTGTATATACCATAAGCTAAGGGTGAAAAGGTGCCAAGTCCATTTTTTGGAATTGTTCAGGAGAGACGAAAAAACGACGTGGTTTCGTAATCCCTGCCATTCTCCATTAAAAATTAAATTTTGAAAAAAAATGCACTTGGCACCTTTCCACCTTTAGGTAGCGATATACATTTTGAGTAAATATTAATAAATTTCTTAGCAACTCTGCGTAAAAATAAAATGTATATATACATAAGGTCCACAAAAAGTGTAAAATGTTAGGCTTACCACTCTAGAATTTTTCTAAATGGAAACCTTTTCTAAATCGAAAAACGAGTACTCATATTTTCTTGTTAAACAAAACAACAGATATTTAGAACTGCCTTAAAGCCCATGAAGTTTTTCTGATCGAAAAATACCGATTTTCAAGAATTCAATACTATTTCTACGTAAAATGTCCTTTTCCCACATAAAATACATGTAAAACTTCATGGGCTTTGAGGCAGTCCTAAGTATATATATATATATATATTTTTTTTTTTTACAAAAAAACAGGTATGTTTTTCCATTTTGAAAAGTCCTAGGGGCGAGAGCTTGATATTTTAAACTTTTTTCACCGCATGTATTTTTGGACTACCCTGGTATACATCCATATAAATTCACGACCATATTTCTACTTAAATTACTCAACTTCTGCAATTTTTATCCGATTTAATTAAATTAGGTAGAAATTTGTTCGAAAATAAATTTACGTTTATATAGAAACTAATTCCTTTAAATCTGATGGTACTGGAACAGACTAATGAGCGCAATGAGAGTGGCATCTCTCTTTGAAAAAGTCACATAGCGAAAAATCAAAATTCTCCAGACTTAGCTGCAGTACTCATGCTATGCGCTGCAGCACAATGCAAGTATAACCAGCGCTTATGAGTACATACATACATACATACATATGTTTAAAAAAAAAATGTTAGGTGGAGACTTTGGTTACAATACTTACCGCCTCTGCATCACCCATTTTTATTCACAATCCACTGATTTATAATGTTAGTTTCAATTATTTATTTATTTGTAATTGTACTGTTTATTTGTTTATTTCTTTACTTGGTTTTTCTATATTGTTTATACTTTTTTATTGAATTTAGAATTATAGTATATTTTTATTCCAGATAAATTGTGCTCATATACAAATTAAGTATCACGAACCTATGTTTCTTCTTATTTTCATTGACTTATTTTTTGTGAAAAAGTATGTCGAGTTACTTGCAGAACTCTTCTTTATGCACAGTTCCCCATCCAATAAAAACTAAGCTATTGCTTTTTCGACCTTTTGCTTAAATTTATTTAAGAAATTTTTAAGAAAAAGGCATTGTTGTAGGCATTTGTGGCGCCAATGCTTTTATAAAATGTATACGCCATAAGTTGTTCAACAATTTTCTAAACAAAATTTAAGTATTTTAAAGGACGACATTAACTGGTTAACAATGCAATATGAATAGCTTTTGTTTCCTATATGCGCCTATAAAAAGTAACGCATATAAATGAAACCAGGTCAGTTGTCGCGATAGTTGCATTTGAAATTCTTTCAAGCGCTCCTAAGCAAAAATAAATACACTAATTCTCATTGCAAGCAAAGGACTCGACCCTCTTCGAATATTTAACCATACAACATAAAACGTGAATTCTTTCGTACTAAAATCGACTTGAGTACCTCCTGATATCAATTACACATATTTAGTCAGAAATAGAATTATGAGAGAGTATATATGTATATATGTATATTAGGGTGGTCCAAAAATAGTAAAGTCGGAATTTTAGTGCCGCCATCTCCAAGGATTGTTCTATATCGAAGAAAATGTACCCCTACTTTCTTTATTTTTAAACAAAAAAATACGGAGTGCCCAAAGCGTTCAAAATTTTCCATGTATTTTATATTGGGAAAAAACAACTTTTCGTATACATGGTATAGAACTGTTGAAAACTAATATTTTTCGGTTGGAAAACTCTGGTTCTCTCCAGGAGACTTCCAATATTAATATCCATTTGTTTATTTAACCATTTTTTAATACTAACATTTTTTTATTATGATTTTGGGTAGCGGCATTAAAATCCCGATTTTACTTTTTCACATGCATTTTTGAACCACCCTAATGTACATAAGTATGCGTACCTATGTACATACATACATTTGTGCAAATGTGCTTGCACTTATGTACATGTGTATAACCATTATTGCTCAATGAGCAACTAAGCCGTCAAGTCATTGCTATATTTGCATATTCTAATGCGCTGGATAACACTTTCAGTATTGTTTGCCCTTTTGGTTTTTAACCTACAAACTTGTATGCAAAACACTTCCTTTCAATTTGCCGTACAAGCGTACGTTCACGTTCTTCTTGGTTGCTGCAGTTCATGTTGACAATAAAGTTGAAAGTTGGTACTATTGAAACTTCAAAAAACTTTGCTATTACTAATTTGCATGCGATTTTCTATTTGCAGTACGGTTCAATAGGAATGCGCAATCACAGCCACTGGCACCGCCGCCGCATACGCCGTGTTGCCTGTGTAGTTTGGCGCGCATAAAACCCTTTTAACGATATCTATGTACATACATACACTCACATGCACTTGAATAGGGACAACGCTTTTTCACTTTTTTTCGCTAACTTTAAACTTAAAAAAAATTCATACAATTTTCTTCGAAATTTCTATTTTTTTTTCTCAGTTACCGAAGGGTCGCCTTTTTTATTTAGAAAAATTTCGGCAGAGCGTCAGTACAAAATTTTCAAAAATCAACGGTAATTTTTAGCATACTCAAAAAATGCTTAAGGCGGAAAAAACTCCATGCAGGAATTTGTGTTCAGAAAAATATTTGAATTAAAATAAAAAAATGTTCTCTCTTTCAGTTTGACAGTAAATATGTTTAATTAATTAAAAACTATTGAGAATTACCGGACATATGTATTGAAATAACGCGGTGAGAGTGAAAAATTTTCTTATTTTGATTAAAATATTTTTCTGAACAGCATGGTACTGTTTTTATCCTGTGTGGAGTTTTTTCCAGGTACATCTACAAATAGAGCCAGATTGACTGTACTATGTATTTCAATTGAAAAATAATGGAAATGAAATAAAAGAAAAATAGTCAAGGAAAAAAGCGAAAAAGCATTGCCCCTATTCAAGTGCTTTGGAGTGTACTACTTATACATATATGGACATTCAAATGGCTTGCACGCTTTAGTGCTTTTACTTGTGTGTGTGTGCTGTGGTTTTCCGTAAGGGTATCTAATACAAGCACAGACGGTTGTGGGGTATGAATAATATCATTTTGCGGTAAAGTTTTCGACGCCATTGTTGCGGCAATCGGCATTTGATTGCTATTGATAGAACTGCGCTGATGGCAAACAGTAGAGTAGTAGGTGGTAGTGCAAGAACATAAAGTTGAGAATCAAACAAAGAAAGAAACTAGAAAATGATTAAAGGATTGCAGAAAAAGCATAGAGGATATTTTAAAAAAGGAATATGTACATTAGGGTGGTCAAAAAATAAAAGTAAAGTTGGATTTTTAATGATCTCATCCTCTAAGATTGTTTTATGCCGAAAAAAATTATACCTGTTTTTTTTTTTGTTTTTTTGTTGAAATCAAAAAACATTTGTCACTCGGAGCGCTCAAAGTTTTCCATGTATTTTATATGGGGAAAAACAGTTTTTCGTAGAAATGGTATAGAATTCTTGTAAATCAGTATTTTTCGATCGGGAAACTTGGCTTCTCTTCAGGAGACTATCAATAATAATACTCAAAGGTTTATTTAACCATTATTTAGTATATATATTTTTAGTAAATGAAAAGAAAAAAATCGCTAGTATAGTATAGCGGTAAAATAAACAAATGGATATTATTTTTTTGATATAGGACAATTCTTTGGTGTGAAATTTCCGGCTTTATCTTTTCACATGCATTTTTGGACCAACCTAAGGCACATATAGTACATATACTAGATATAATGTGAAGTCAGGTAAATATTGCTAGAGGTAGATATCTAGCTGTTAATGTATTTGTAATAGCGTAATGCCTGAGGGTACTACGCTAACTTTACCTTACTGGACGAGATATTAAAATGCTGACTTCCCTAAGGCAAAGTACTAGCTTAACCCTATGCTTCCAAAACTACACTGGGTGTGGATGTGAACTGCGTACCGAAATTGTTACGAAAGTTTGTTGATTTTTTTCCACATAGTTTGAAATTTAAATTCATTCGGTCTTTGTTAAAGAATAAACTATATTTTTATGAAAAAAAAACTAAACTTAATTAAGAAAATTATAAATTACTAAAACTTGTCAATATATGGCGCGCTTGTCCATATGATACGGGTTGTAGTTTTCAGCAAAATGATAGAATGGTTAAAATAAATGTCTGAGCGAAACTTAAGGTTAAGATAGATATTGAAATTGCATGAGAAATATTTTCATAGAACATTTTAACCCATCACCTCCCGGCTAAACGGGTCCGCTCGACCCTTACTATAAGAAACCCTTAAAAAAATAAATTTGGAAGGTCGTTAGAGGGTTTAAATGTTTTACAGATTTATTTTTCGGGGAGGAATTTTATTATAGGTCTTCTCAGGCAAATTCAACAGGTCACCAACGCAAAGGTGTCTGAAAAATAAAATTTAAAGATGAATTTTAAAATATGTTGTGCATGGAAAAAATTCAAGTTTTTTCGCTGCTTCAGAAATACTATAGATACTAAGCACAAATAAAATAAAAATCAATGTTTTTGATCGACGATCGTCAAATTATTTCTGTTTTCTATGAATTCAAAAAATTTTGTTCAAGCGACGTTAAGATTCTTGTTCTTATTTTCTAATTTGCAGCTGTATCCAACGTTGCCGTTTCGCTTAGATGCTGCTTCATAAATACTATAGATACTAAGCACACAGTTTTCATTACAAAAGGCCTAAATTTCAATACATAAAAAAAAATATTGAACGAATTGAAAAAAATTTAAAAGAAGAAAAAACTGCTCTCCTGTTAAATTTGGTTTCTGGCACATAGGATAATTTCGCGCAAAGGGCGAGAGATATAAATTTTTATCAGTACTCCGCGTTTATATTTCGGAATTAAAAATTAGTAGTTTTATAACAATAACTGATATGCTTTTAATTGAATATAATTGCGATAACCCAAAAAAAATGCATTGCTGTTTAGAAATTTTGTTAAAGGTTATTAATAAACAAATAAATAAAATAAACCAATTTGTCAAAGAAAAGGTTAAAATATTTGCATAGGTTACGAAATGAGACACCGTGCATTGAGAAATTACTGCATTGGGAATTCCTTTACGGCACTTTTCAATTATAGAGCGTGGTAGTAGACGAGAGTAAGCAACAAAATGTAAAAGAAAATTCTAACAATTTGAAATAAAAAGTTATTTGTGGCTGCATTCACACTTCCTCTTACTTCGCTTGTGTTCCTTAAAATAATTTCTAAAACTTTTTTTAAAAATGCCTTTTACTTATTAGGCTCAAATGCACATAAGTAAAGCCATTTGTTTATAAATAAGTATCCTTCAATGCAGCTGTAAGATTCTAAATTGCTTAAATTGCTATTTTATTGATTTTTCATACGTCCACAGCAGGGCATTAACACCTGACGCCAGCAAGGATAATGCACTTTAACCCACTGAAGGGTCAGTCTGCACTTATAACAAACTATTTTCAACAGACAACAGCTTCACCTATTTCGATAGACACGCGATTTGTAGAACGAGAATTTTAACGGCAATCCCTTTATGCGTTGTTATTTGCTTTGACTTTAAATGTTTTTTTTTTATTCTTTTAAACTTTAACTCACTAAAACACTCACAAAAGCCACAAAAATGTACTAACAATAAAACAAAGTTTGAAAATAGTTTAGTTCACTCGCCAAAGAGTACAAATTTCGGTAAGCCAACAAACAACTGTTAAACGCGAACGCTCCAACACGACTATTCGTTCGATTGCTAAAGGAATGGAATTTCTTAGAAATTTGTTTTGATTTTTTCGTTTGCTATTCAAGCCGCTCGAAGTCAGACGAAAAAGAAGCAAACAAACACAAATGTCCTACTTCTCCTTCCCAACGTCGATAGGTCGTATCAAATAAATAGTGCAAAAACAAAAACAAAGTGCAGAAGAAAACGAGCTTATGTATGTATATGTGGTGGTGCTTGTAATGTAAAAATGTCCTTGCGCAGTTTGTCGGTTGATAGTGGCAAATGTAAGCAAACCGCCCGCCCGCACAGCCAAACAAATCAAACGACACAATTGAGCACGAAGACAAGACATACATTGGTTGCGTTCCCCAACTCGCAAGAAGTTGCAAGTATTCACAGGATTTTACCAGTAAGCGTTCACGTACTCGGTTCTCTGGCAAAGTAGGGAAAAAACGGGAGAGTAAAATCGGCCCTCTCTTTGTCAGAAGTTGCAAGATTTTACCCGGAGAATTTTTGCTGGTAAAATTTTTTAAAGTGTCAAACCATCAGCTGTTCAAATGATTTCAAAATTGAATAAGCAAAAACAAAACCTTATTTTATATTTCCTAGAGAAGAAATATAAAGTTTTGTAAGTATTTTTGTTAATTTGCTATGAAAATTATAAAAAAAACTGCTGTACAAACGGAAAAACGTCCACGGTGTATTTGACAGTTTTAGCAGTTTTTACCCGAAAAGCGTTCCGTACTTTTTGGTTTTTCTCTCTTTCTCTGAGAGCAACTTTGGTTTTTGACAGTTTTTATGCAGAAAAGTTGATGAACGAAACTATTATGTATGTACGTATGAACACATTTACGAGTACTACTATATCCATATGTAATGTATGTATCAACTGGGATACAAATTTACCGCTTTAGCTTCTCCACGGGCAAGGCATCCGCATACGCCCCGATGACCCGAAAACACGTTAGTCACTGCCAGTGTTGCCAAGTTTTGAATTTAAAAAAGCACTAAACCCAAGAAAAATCGCGTTTTTCTCGAAAAAAGCACCAAATTTTTATTGGAGTATTTAATGGACTTTGTATGCATGAAAAATTGTATTGTAGGGATGCCGATTCAAATTAATAAAAATCAATGTTTTTGATCGACGATCGTCGAATTATTTCTGTTTTCTATAAATTCAAAAAATTTTGTTCAAGCGTCGCGACGTTAAGATTCTTGTTCTTATTTTCTAATTTGCAGCTGTAACCAGCGTTGCCGTTTGAAATTTTCTTCGTTTTTATTTTCCTTTTAATGTGTCTTATTTGAACGTATTATCCACTGGCGCATAGTGGGAAAAATATTTTTGTGTCAAAAAAGTGGTCTACTCTTCAAATCCCACGCGATTTTTATTAATCTCTTTTTTCAAAAGGTTCGTTAGATATTAGTTTAACTGTTACGAGATGCAGCTGCTTTTTTCAATA
>NW_023458558.1:5676273-5681159 GCF_013731165.1 Rhagoletis pomonella
TTTTTTTCTCATTTACTTTCATTTATTAACGTCTCCCCTAGAAGAGCTTGCCACCCCATTTGCTTGACTAATCAACAGGGGTGGGGCGAGGAGTGGCAGCGGGACATGCATAATGTGTGTGTAAAAACAACACTTGAGGAATTTAGCAACCGCTCGTACATACATACATAAGGGTGAGGGTGGAAATGTAAATGTACGGACATACTGAAAGAATTCTTTTAATGGGTTGTATGAACACATATACAACTTGTGTATACATATGTACAATTGAATTCGAAAATCCATCATATCCCAAGTCCCTGTATGACCCAGTGGGAAAATGTTATGTATAGTAATTGAAAAAATACTCAGTAAAACCACCGTCGTCACATTCGAAAACGCTCAAAGTGTTTAAAATTTTCCATATATTTTATATAGAAAAACAACAATTTTTCGTGGAAATGTTATACAATTCTTAAAACTCAATTTTTTAATAAATATTAGCGACTTTTTTTATGGGTCCCTCCATTGAGTTTTTGCGGAGCTTTAAAATATAAAGTTTTTTGATAATTCTATTAGAACGTTAAAAAAAGGCATGACCACAATATTGTTTTTATATGAAAGAAGGTACGCAACACAGTCGGCAACATAGATATCGAAAATCAATTGTAATCTTTGCGCCTTGAAACATTCACTTTATTACTAGAATTTAATGGGCTACAAAACTGCATACTAAACATTGAAAATTTCCATGAAAAATTCTTGGTATTTCTTGTATTTTCCCAAGTTCTGTATAAAAAATTATTCTTGTGGTTTTTGTTGTTGAGTGAAGTATATTTTTATAAAAAATAGATAAAAAAATGTATTGAATATAAATAAATAAAATCGTAAAATATCTACCCACACGTATGCGGCCATAGAAATACATATACCAAACCTTAACAATTTTTCATAAATCAAAATTTTCAAGTGTATAAAGTAGAGCTCTAGATACCCGGGTATCGAGCAATGCGAGTAGCTCGATACTCGCTCGAAACTCGTTCATTGCTCAACTGCTCAAATGTTTGTTTAAAATTTTTGAGTTTTTGAACAATTTCATAAACAAAAGAAAATTTGTAAATTGTATTTGTCAGCAGCTGCTTTCTAATTCATGTTATATTATTAAATACTAATATAACAATCTTTGCGTTATATATCAATAATTTGAAAAATTTAAAAGTTGCTACCAAAAATGTCAATATAATAAAAAAAAACATTGCTCAAATTACTCGAAAAAACTCGAATTGCTCGAGCTCATGCAGGAAAATTTTCGAGTAATGAGCATTGAACAAGTGTGCGAGTACTCGCTGCTCATATACCCGGGCTGTTTGAAAATGTGCGAACAAAATCGAGAGCTCTAGTATAAAGACATATAGCAAGTTTTAACGAAATCGGTGCACGTTTACTATTTTCGGCCGCAGTTTGTAATGGGAACATAACGCTGTGCCTGCAGTGAAATTTTGCTAAAAATTTTTGTTTTTACTTATGTACAATAACATGCTAACGCCACAAACACTCGCATATTTCCTTTTTGACTAGATGTGCTAACTGTGCAAAAACGTATGCAAAATGCATCGCACTCTCAATTAGCTAGTTATTGAGTATATCAATTTACACCCTTCAAATAAGTGATTAACAGTTTACAGTGTGCACCACTGCATAGCTTGTATATGTGTATACAGATGCATGAATGGTAGATACCGTGCAGAAAAAAATTGTCAATTAATAAAAAATAACCCACTTGTAGTTAGCTTTTTTGCGGGATTTCTATAAAATATATAACTTGTGGTTAGCTACAAAAAGCTAACTTAGAACTAGTTGACAAGTAATGAAGGAGATTGTTTTTTTTAAACGCGTTTCTATTTAAATATCCTGCACTTCGCAAATAATTTTTCGAATTGAGGACAAATAAAGGGAAGATCGAAATTTCACATTATCATTTTGAAGTCATGTCTGACGGAGTTCGAATATGGGATCACCTACAGCAGAATATGGAAAAAAAATATGAAATGTAATAAAATAAATAAAGTAAATAAAAATATAGAAATTTAAAAAAAAATATTTTGTTTTTCCTATTGATACTTTATGTCCAAAAGTTGTTACATACAAGTTAGTTACATCAAATGCAGAGGTAACCATCCTTGAGTACATCTAATGCACAGGTAAACCACCCTTGACTATTTCGCGGCCATCGCCATAGAAATATAGATAGCTTTCGTCAAAGATAATACACAGATAATAAGTGAATTTTAGCTCCTTCATAATCAATTTAAAGTTAGCATATAGTTAGATACATTTCCTGCAGGGGAATGTATGTAGCTACATACAAATGTACATGTACATGCGTTGTACTCTGCAAATGAATCTGCATCTGCTCGCTTGGAAGCAGCACACAACAGAAGTTGTTGAAAGCATTGCAAGAGTCAAACAGTTTTATTTTTTAAATTATGTTTACTTTACCTTAACCTACCTGAACATTACAAGGTCGAGCAAGTTTATGGTATTTAAGTCCTATGAATTCATAATCAATTTCCAATTCTTAAAAATTTATGCAATAAATTAAAACTTTGGATGTCTTCACATCCTTTTCGGTAGTTTTGGTAAACTGCTGGTTGCTCCTCGATAATTTTATCAACTGTGAACGTCCTTTTCAGATTACTTTTGCTATTCTGGATATTTAGTAATTTACTTAAAGGTAAAATAATTATTATCTTATAATATTATCTCTTAGTTTGGCCATGTCGGTAACATATATAAAGAAAAAATTCCGCTGAATTGATAACCTCCCCATTTTTTAAAGTCGTATATAAAGAGAAAAATGAATGAGGTAAATTGTTATAAATCTATAATAGCTATATCTTAACATTTCCGATAAAATTTACATAAAATAAATCTCAGGAGACCGCCCCTCGCCCCCCCCTTAGTAATGCTCTGCGTACGACCATGGTTGTGCTCAACGGAAAACCGTTATTAAGTAAAAAGTTACGTACTAGTTACACATTTTATCAAGACTATTTTTTAGAAATGATAAGTAGGACGTTGGTTTTTAACCTTCATTTTTTTCTGAAGAAGTAAAGAAGTATATTTTATACCCACAAATGTATGTAAAGTAAGTACAGCTCAAGGACTGTCGCAAGAATATTCACGATTTTTATAAAATACTTTAAAATCAACCAACGGTGCAGTTCTGATGGCAATCTCAAAATATTTGCCCTGTGCTACTTTATAGAAAATGGTCGTAGTCAGCACTTTCTTCTCTCTTCAACGTCGTGCGAAAGACTATTTAAACTCGATGAACTATCTTACCTTTGTACTAACTCAGCCAAGCACCGCTATAGCGGAATCGTCTATCTTTTTTAAAAAGCTCAATGAAATCCTGAAACATATTGAATTTTGAATATAGAATTCATAATTTCTAGTCTCTAGCTCATCGCGAAGTTTCATCGATTGCAAAGTTCTGGATAAAAAAGAAAATGAGTCGATCTAAACGTGGAAAAAAATAGAAATCCTTTGTAATTGAATCCTTATTTATGTATATATATATGTATACATAAATAGGTTAAAACAAGTCCACATGCACATATGTACCCATATCCCAATAGCTAACAACAACTGTAACTTAACTTTAACGTCAGCAATGGCGTATATGCAACGGTATTAGCTTTTGAAGTAATTACCGACAACAGCAATTTATTCTCCATTGAGGTCATCCAACCAAAATACCTGGGCACCATTTGAGGCAGGAATAAAAAAAAAAAAAAATAATACTAATAAAATACTTTAGGGTTACTTTCGTGCAGCGTATGCATGTAGGTATGATTTGGGAATATCGATTGGTGTTCGACTGACAGCACCGCAATGGCGCTCCTGTAACAACGCACGCAATGGAATGTTAGGCAAACACTATGAGGAAAGCCAATACATTCCTGGCTTCAAACGCAGGTATAAACAAATGATATACATACATATGTACGTATGTATGTACATAACTACACGCCACCACCCAAAGTGGCAGCTCAAACAAAACTTGTGGATAAACTATCCATCGAAGTGACCAAAATGGAAGCAAATGAATCTAAAGCTAACAACCGGCGAACACGAAAATGGGCATGAATAAATTATGAACATCAGCATTGCGATCATCATCGGCATCCTCATCGTCAACGTCATCATGTGAATGATATTGTTGCTGATGAAAATGAATGTACCTACATATGTACATACATATATACATATGTTGTTGCAAGCTGATCCAGCCATATATGATTGTAATCAACTTTGTGGAACTTACAACAACAGTTATTCATTATTTTATACAAAAAAAAAACGGATTGCATTACATTTGGTAGACATTTTGCTTTTGTTGTTTGTCGAAAAAACGAAAGTGAGTGAATTTTCCTTTAAAGTAGTGTGATAGATATTGATGGTAGCTTATAGTGAAAAGTTGGTAAGTCCAATTTTTGTGGAAACTCATACATATTTTAATATAAAATAAAATACTTTAAATAACATCAAGACCTTCTGATTCGTATAGATTTTGCTTTGATTTGAAAGCCTTGCTTTAAATTGTTGTATTCAAAGCCTAAAAAATACTCAAAGAAAATGGCTATAATAATTCCGTTAAAATTTGTAAAAACAAACTAAGCAACTTTTCACTCTAAGCTAGCGATATTTACACATCTATGTATGTACATATTTATATGTTTGCTACTAACCGACTTTTTGTCAAACTTATGAAATTTTCTTGCAAATGAAGAGTTGAAGTAGTAACAAATTGAATAGTGGGATTTTTCCCCCTTTTTTCATTGCCTTATTTAGAAAGACACTAAGCCTGTATATGGAACTCAGCCATTCATATGCATTCATAT
>NW_023458558.1:5681259-5687214 GCF_013731165.1 Rhagoletis pomonella
TAGAGCTATAATCTCCGAAGCGTTTTCGGTGGGGATCAACTTATCACATCATTCGTTTCTTCTTCTCGTCAACTGGCGTCGATTCGAAACCTTAAGTGCAGCCAAGTCCCCTTCAGTGGAAACTTTCATCTTAGTCACAAATAATAAAAAATCATGTGAAGGGGTCCTATATAATATTGCATGCACTAAACTCAGAACTCGGCTTGTTTGCATAGTATATAGTGAGCTTGAATAGTACAACTGTCCAAAAAATAATATACATATTTATATATATATGTATGTATGTACTTATCTCTGTACATATACTAAACTCCGTTTACTTGAACAGCAAAGCTCCTCCGAAAAGTCCTTTGCTTTCTTTTACACAAAAAAAAAAAAATCAAATTACATACTTTAAATGTGTATTTTGTCGGCATTTTACAGCTTTTAACTTTCGCACGCATAGAAGAGTAATTAATTTTATCCCTTAGGGAGGATAAACTTTCAGTTCTGCTGTTATCATTTCTACAGTCACTAACGCTAGTACAGTTTGATCAATAAAGTGTATGAAAAATTAAATTTTTGCGTGCATGTTAATGTTCTTATTAAAACTTTGCCCACCAACATCGAAAACATAAAAGGTCATAAAATTAAACTTGAGCAAAGAAAGGATTAAAGGTAAATATAGCCACAGGTGGAATGGAGGTCTGGGATGTACATACATACATCCATACATACATACATATAGAATATACATATGCATTATTCATAAATTTTTTAATTACCCCGTAGCGAATGTCATGCATTAGGTTAGGTTAGGTTAGGTTGAAGTGGCTGCTAGGCCCAGAGGGCGCCAGCACACTTAGGCCCGATCAGGGCCCATTGTGATACCACATGGATCCAAAGAAAACCCCTATTCCTTAAACCAGTTTGTGGAGTCTGCAAACCTTAGCAACTGCCGTATTCCAAACTTAGCAGTCGCGCTTAGATCGTCTAGAAGACCTATACCTAGGAATTTCTGTCTTTTCCTGCCCAGTGCTGGGCAATCGCAGAATAAGTGCCTTATTGATTCAGGCTCTTCTTCGTCGTGGCAGCTCCTGCAGTAGTCGTTGTGACTAACCCCGAGGCGTTCTGCGTGCCTTCCTATCAAAATATGTCCTGTGAGCAGACCAATGGCCAGTGACATATCGCCTTTGTTGAGAGTGAGAATTTCTCTCGATCTCCGTACATCCCATTTTGGCCATGTAAGCTTCGTTGTATTACAGTTTTCAGTGCGCTCCCATCTGGAGGCCGCTTCTTCAAGGAAGTTCTCCCTTAGTAAGAGCTTGCAGGAAGCGAGTGGCATACCCACCCTCTTCCAGGCTGGTGAAAGTGGAGAGGAAGTACCCGCCCTTGCAAGCTCGTCTGCCTTCTCATTTCCTGGTATGTCACTGTGCCCCGGTACCCATACCAGGTGCAAAGCGAACTGCTCTGCCATCACGTTAAGTGATTTGCGGCAGTTGGCAACTGTTTCCGAATTTATAGTGACAGAGTCAAGCGCCATAAGGGCCGCCTGACTGTCTGAGTATATATATATTTCCGTAGTGGCGATAACAGCTAGTTTTAGGCTGTCAACGGCTTCTTGTATGGCTGCCAATTCGGCTAATGTCATGCATTAGTCACTTAAGAGTTTTGTACGGAAAAGTTACGTGTTAAATGATTTTGCGCTCCGTTTGTATGGAAGTTCATGAATTTTTCATATAAATGGTAATTTCGTCGTTCATGTCATCTGCATGACTTTTACATGCAGTGATCATTGATGACATTCAAGCGACAATGTCCTGCAATGAACTTTTTGTAAGTGACCGCTGCAAGACATTGTATGTTATAAGTCTTTGATAGGAGTACATCTGCATGACATTGTTAGGATTCACAGAAAGTGCGACGATGTCACTAAATCCTCATTAGTGACGATGTCACCGGTGACCATTTTCACTGCTGGGTATTTAGTACATATGTAAATTCATACATATTTACATAGAAAACTAGCAGACCCGGCAGACGTAGTCCTACAGAAAATTAACTACTTACTGGCCAACACAGTGGAAGAACTAAAGCTCTACCCAGAAAAAAAAATCTAAATTAAAACTCACAAGGGTATATGGAATGGCTCATTATTGCGGCGGCAGCGTTTTTACCGCCGACGTTTTTCTGTAGATTTCCGCCCAGCGGGGACGGAAAAATGTTGATTAAGTGTTGATTGTAGCAATTTTTATTATTTTCACAAGTTTGGAAATGTTTTCATCTATTTTTATTTCCAGCAAATCTACATACACGCACGTAGTGAAAAAAATATTTTATTTTAATTTTCAAATCAAAATGACGAATGACATTACTCTAAGAGTAGTATGAAAAGAAAAAAGAATAGGCTTTCTTAATTACCACATTAATATTGTACCATTTTACCTACATTGCACAATCACTTCGTCTTAATTTATAGATGGATAGCATCCATATTACTCATACACCTTCCGTTTGATACACTTTTGATAACCAATATTTTATCTTTTTAGAATGGTGGCAATACCATAAAAATATTTCAAGAATGTAAAAGATTTTTTTTGCCTAAACCAATTGTGGAGAGAGGGGGACTTCAGTAGGCGCGGGAGTCTTTTCTGAATGCCATCTGATCGGCACAGTTTGAACGGTGTTTTCTTCGATTTTCAGAAATGAAGCGTCAAATTAAAAGAAATGGTCTGTAGATGTAATGTTTTAATGTTTTATTTTTTTTTGAATAGGGTTGTCACTTGATTAAAAACTAAATAAAAATTATTTAATAAGGTAAATAAATTGATACAAGCTAAAGTATATAAAGCAAGGTTGCCACCTGTTTAAAAAGTCAAATTCAACTTCAATGAAAGAAGGTAGACAATTGAAATTTTTATTAGGAAGGTTTTAGTTTGAAAATATTTTGAACAGATTCATTAAATTGTACGTAAGTTATATGAAATATTAAAATACCGGTGCCAAACGAACCCTGTCACCTGTCTAAACGTTTATATTCAACTTAATTAAACAGTTAAGTGGAATACGTATCACAATGTCCGGCAAAAGAAATTTAAGGAGGTTTTAGTTTGAAAATACTTTTGAAGAGGGTTGTCACTTATTTGAGAAGTCGAATTTGGTTAAATTATATTAAATTACGTTCGAAAATATTTTTGAAAAAGGTTGCCAACTGACTAAACAGCCGAATACAACTTAATGAATAATTTGATCAACATTTTATCTTGTATATTTACAACAAACCACGCACCTGTGCGATTCCATCGTACAGTGCGGACAAAATTCAAAAGTGCTGCCAAAATTCTAAGGTTTAAAGAAATGATTCGAAATTTCGTACTAGGGGGTTTTCGAGGTCGCTAATTACGAATCCGCTATCCGAATTGCGAAATTCGAAATGGCGGATCCCGTGAGGTGGTAAATTTCGGGCTTGTTAGTTATAACTCTTATAAAGATTTTGAGTATGCAGTTTCATAGCTAACAACTAAAATTTTGTTAAAAAAAAATACATTTACATTTTTATTTCTCAAAAATTCCTGTTACAGTATTTCTTTTCACAAGTTTTGTAACGTATTTTACTGACCTTCAGACGTAGAATCTATTCGGTTTTGTTTGATTTCCTATTCTCTAACTACTTTTATACGTAAATAACTTTTCGCTTTTTATTACAAAAATGTTGTGCTTGGGAGAAGATCTCACTAGAAATGAATATAAAGAGAGGACTTAGGGTACAGGTCGTTACAGTGAACAGCTTCGCTTCTAGGTGATCCCTTTAGTCAACTCAATGTCAAAAAAGGCCTATCTAGAAACATTATTTTCTCGAATTTTGGCCGCACTTTTGGAATTCGGCCGCACTGTACGTCGAATAGAATTCGTTTTTGATGCTACAGAGTTTACTACTTCAAAAACGCAAGTACGCACACATCTATGCGATGTTATCACAGTGAAAAATGTCATCTTATAAACAAATGAAAAATAATTTTCATCAAATAATAAAATTCTTGGCTTTTGTACATTCAACATGTTTTGTTTTCTTACGTTGACTTTTGTTTCAATTTTACAAAACCCGTCTATTAGCCTTTTTATTAGCTCTCCGAACGCGTCGGCACGACGAAAATAAAAACTGTGAAGGTTCAAATAAATCGCTGCAGCAAAAACGCACAACTGTGAGGTTTCTCATTTAAAACTATGAATGGCATTGTTGTAATTTTTGTCGGAACAGATTCGTATCGACAGAATCGCACAAGTGTGTGGATACCTAAAGCTACAAAATGTTATCTACCTCATCGTTTGTTTACAAGTGCCTCCGGTAGCAGTTAGATTTGAAAAAAAAAACGGACTAAACTCTTAAACACTTTTTAGCGCTTACACTTTTGCTGTTTAAGTATTGTGTAAGTGGCCGAGCTTCTCCTCCAATTTGTGCTATGCGTCTTCATATTGGTTACACAAGCGGAAGGATAAACAGTTTTATGCCGCCGTCCAACTGCTAACTCACTTTATGAGAAGCTTTGTCACGGTAGATTTTTCATTGCCTGACGAGTGGCGGCGGCTGTTTAGGGATGTTGCTTTGATAAGGGATCGAAGCTTGGTCCAGATCAGTGGTGGACGCACCTACAACTGCTCGGCTACAGCGTCCGCTCTCTTATATACATATCTTTAAAATATCTCCTATTATGTGGAATTTCTTTGGCGTTGTATCGCCGAACAATCTCCTCAGTTGTTCTTCATTTTAATAGGTACATATTTTAAAGATTGCTGGAGAGTCCATTTTGCACAATTTCTTCGCAACAAACCTTCTACAGAAATACCGTGCGGAATGAAAAGACATATTTAGTCTTATCATGAATTTTCATTTCGTGTGAACTCGTTCACATTTTGCCAATGACGTTCACCCACCCGAAATTGTTCCCCATTCATGATGATGAAGTGTACCATTTCGTTGAACGAAATTTTTCGCCAGTGACGAGAGTACGAACAAATAAGATAATTATTTTTTATTTTTTATAGTACTACATATTTGTATAAAAGATCTGTTCAAAATGTGGTGCTATATTGCATGCTGATATTTGCAAATGTGTACTTATTTGTTCTCGGCGCCAGAAAAACTAAACAGCAGCGAAACTTTCACCCTGATTGAAAATATGCACCATGAGCGGCTATTCTTCGTTTTATTGCAATGGTCTAATATTCATACATATGTATGTATGTGTGTATGTATACACTCGTATATGCATGTACGAATTTACATATTTTTATAAGCATGCAATGTAATATGATTTTAATATGCACCAGTGTACATACATATGCGTGTCGTAATTAAAAGCATAACATACAAATTACCATAATATAAATAAGTACAAACATACATATGCATGCATGTATGTATGTACATATGAATTAGAGGGCTGCATGAATCCATTCTAAACGGCAAATGAATCATTCATATTGAAATTAAATGAATGTGATTGGGTTTGAATTTTATTGAATTTAAATGAATAGCTTTGCTGATATGATTGTCGACATTACAATATTCAAACGATGTGAAAACAAATTGAGTGAATATGATGGAATTTTTTTTATTTTTATAAATCTAAATACCTACATTTCCTTGTATTTATTGAACTTTTCTTATACATATTTTGTACTTGTATGCGCCATAAAAGAGAGTCATTAGATAAGAATCGAATTGGTTTCAACATATAGTATATTTATATTTCTATATTTGAATGCAGAAACATTATTTTATTTACTTTGTCTGGGTTAAGAGCAATAGTACAACGTTTTTCGGTTATTAAATTTCTTGCATCTGAAAAGGCTCTTTCAGAAGCCGCGCTACTTGCGGGTATACAGAAAAATTTGCAGCTCGTTTTGTATAAAATTGGAAAAAAAATTTTGTTCAGATACCACCATTTAAGGCAGTCGAAGTCAGCAGTGAAC
>NW_023458558.1:5687314-5693206 GCF_013731165.1 Rhagoletis pomonella
GACACTAAGCCTGTATATGGAACTCAGCCATTCATATGCATTCATATGTACATACATACATACATACATATGTATGTTTGTACTTATGTTATGGTAATTTGTATGTTATGCTTTTAATTACGACACGCATATGTATGTACACTGGTGCATATTAAAATCATATTACATTGCATGCTTATAAAAATATGTAAATTCGTACATGCATATACGAGTGTATACATACATACATACATATGTATGAATATTAGACCATTGCAATAAAACGCTACAGAGTTGGTGCATATTTTTAATCAGGGAGAAAGTTTCGCTGCTGTTTAGTTTTTCTAGCGCCGAGAACAAATATGTATATATTTGCAAATATCAGCATGCAATATAGCACCACATTTTGAACAGATCTTTTATACAAATATGTAGTACTATAAAAAACAAAAAATAATTATGTTATTTGTTCGTGCTCTCGTCACTGGCAAAAATTTCGTTCAACGAAATGGTACACTTCATCATCATAAATGGGGAACAATTTCGGGTGGGTGAACGGCATTGGCGAAATGTGAACGAGTTTACACGAAATGATAATTCATGATAAGGCTAAATATGTCTTTTCGTTCTAAACGGGATTTCTGTAAAAGGTTTGTGGCGAAGAAATTGTGCAAAATGGACTATCCAGTAGAGCTCTAGATGCCCGGGTATCGAGCAATGCGAGTAGCTCGATACTCGCTCGAAACTCGTTCATTGCTCAACTGCTCAAATGTTTGTTCAAAATTTTCGAGTTTTTGAACAATTTCATAAACAAAAGAAAATTTGTAAATTGTATTTGTCAGCAGCTGCTTTCTATTTCATGCTAAATAAACTGTATTATTAAATACCAATGTAACGATCTTTGCATTATATATCAATAATTTGAAAAATTTAAAAAGTAGCTACCAAAAATGTCAATATAATAAAAAAAACATTGCTCAAATTACTCGAAAAAACTCGAATTGCTCGAGCTCATGCTCGAAAATTTTCGAGTAATGAGCATTGAACAAGTGTGCGAGTACTCGCTGCTCATATACCCGGGCTGTTTGAAAATGTGCGAACAAAATCGAGAGCTCTACTATCCAGCAATCTTAAAAATATGTACCTATTAAAGCTCAATAGCATATTTAAATTTCAGCATTAAAATGGAGAACAATTGAAGAGATTGTTCGGCGATACAACGCCAAAGAAATTCCACACAATAGGAGACATTTTAAAGATCTGTTTATAAGAGAGCGGGCGCTGTAGCCGAGTAGTTGTAGGTGCGGCCAAAATTCGAGAAAATAATGTTTCTAGATAGGCCTTTTTTGACATTGAGTTGACTAAAGGGATCACCTAGAAGCGAAGCTGTTCACTGTAACGTCCTGTACCCTAGGTCCTCTCTTTATATTCATTTCTAGTGAGATCTTCTCCCAAGCACAACATTTTTGTAATAAAAAGCGAAAAGTTATTAACTTATAAAAGTAGTTATAGAATAAGAAACCAAACAAATCCAAATGGATTCTACGTCTGAAGGTCAGTAAAATACGTTACAAAACTTGTGAAAAGAAATACTTTAACAGGAATTTTTGAGAAATAAAAATGTAAACACATTTTTTTTTTTAATTTTAGTTAGCTATAAAACTGCATACTCAAAATCTTTATAAGAGTTATAACTAACAAGCCCGAAATTTACCACCTCACGGGATCCGCTATTTCGAATTTTGCGATTCGGATAGCGGATTCGTAATTAGCGACCTCGAAAACCAACTAGTACGAAATTTCGAGAATTTCATTTCTTTAAACCTTAGAATTTTGGCAGCACTTTTGAATTTTGGGCGCACTGTACGATGGAATCGCACAGGTGCGTGGTTTGTTGTAAATATACAAGATCAAATTTTGATCAAATTATTCATTAAGTTGTATTCGGCTGTTTAGTCAGTTGGCAACCTTTTTCAAAAATATTTTCGAAACAATCATTTCTTGCAATATTTCGTAAATGTACCATATATGTATGTAATTAAATAAGTTTGGGTAATTCTCTAGGGTGGGGTAACAACCCCTAAAAAAGGTGCGGAAAAGTCGGGAGGGGTACCAAACGACGCGTTTCGGCCCCCCTAATAACAATCCGGAGAGGGGGATATAATATTATTAACCATTTAAAAGTTATGAACAAAAAACTTTTGTTAAATTTCGTTGTTTTCTGTGAGCAATTACCACGTCAAAAATGCACTAAATCACCAGTTTCCACTTTTAAAACACTACTAAAACGTTTCCGGTTATTATTTTATGCAAACCAAATCAATTATTCACTTTTATTGTATATATTTCATTAATAAAACAGAGTAAACAAACTTTGCGCCTGCTAAAATTATTATAACCTCAAATCGCTGGTATTGCCACTTTATTTCACATTTCATTTGCGCTATTATACTCAGTTTACACTATACACTATACACTTCTTCTTCTTCTTCTTTTTACTTTCATCTAAATAAGATATTGTAACCAAAATATAATAGCAAATTTCGCTCGTTCCCACGACAGTCGGGTCTACGTAACCGGAACGACCCAGATTTATATCTGGCCAAGGACTGTCACTCCAGCAACACTCCCCAAAAAGTCTTTGGGGAATTTGTATGCTGCTACAACAACAACAACAGCAAATTTCGCTATACCATCGCGCGATTTTTTATTAAAAATTTTCATTATTTATCGAAGTATTGATTTCTATGGAAAAAGCGCCGCAGGCGAAAATTTTTAATAAAAAATCGCGCGATTTTTTATTAAAAATTTTCATTATTTATCGAAGTATTGATTTTTATGGAAAAAGCGCCGCAGTCGAAAATTTTTAATAAAAAATCGCGCGATTTTTTATTAAAAATTTTCATTATTTATCGAAGTATTGATTTTTATGGAAAAAGCGACGCAGGCGAAAATTTTTAATAAAAAATCGCGCGATTTTTTATTAAAAATTTTTATTATTTATTCATATATTAAACGAAAGAAGATACCGAAAAGCATTGAACAGTGCACACATCTCATAAGGAAAAGTGAATTATAACGAAATACTAATACAGTGGCAGCACTATAGCTTTTTTGGAATCTCGCGTTTCGGCTCGCAAAGATTGTCAACTTCTTTTTAATAACAAAATAATCTATCTTAGGTTGATAAAACTATGTGTTTCTTTAATAAATAAGTTAAATTATATATTTTAACAGTGTTTAAAAAGTGAGAACAGGTGATTTAGTGAATCTTTGTCGGTGTAATTGCCCATAGAAAACAGCGAAATTTAAGAAAAGTTTTTTGTTCATAACTTTTAAATGGTTAATAATATTAGTTCCCCCCCCTCCGGATTGTTATTAGGGGGGCCGAAACGCGTCGTTTGGTACCCCTCCCGACTTTTCCGCACCTTTTTTAGGGGTTGTTACCCCACCCTAGAGAATTACCTAAGTTTGACTTTGAAATTAGAGTTTTTTTGAAAACATTTCTTTTAATACCAATATTGGAATTTGTAACGTAATTTAATATAATTTAACCAAATTCGACTTCTCAAATAAGTGACAACCCTCTTCAAAAGTATTTTCAAACTAAAACCTCCTTAAATTTCTTTTGCCGGACATTGTGATACATATTCCACTTAACTGTTGAATAAAGTTGAATGTAAATATTTAGACAGGTGACAGAGTTCGTTTGGCACCCGTATTTTAATATTTCATATAACTGATGTACAATTTAATGAATCTGTTCAAAATATTTTCAAACTAAAACCTTCCTAATACAAATTTCAATTGTCTAACTTCTTTCATTGAAGTTGAATTTGACTTTTTAAACAGGTGGCAACCTTGCTTTATATACTTTAGCTTGTATCAATTTATTTACCTTATTAAATAATTTTTATTTAGTTTTTAATCAAGTGACAACCCTATTTAAAAAAAAAATTAAACCTTAAAATATTACATCTACAGACCATTTCTTTTAATTTGGCGCTTCATTTCTGAAAATCGAAGAAAACACCGTTCATACGGTGCCGATCAGATGAAATTCACAAAGAACTACCGCGCCTACTGAAGTCCCCCTCTCTCCACAATTGGTTTAGGCAAAAAAAATCTTTTACATTCTTGAAATATTTTTATGGTATTGCCACCATTCTAAAAAGATAAAATAATGGTTATCAAAAGTGTATCAAACGGAAGGTGTATGAGTAATATGGATGCTATCCATCTATAAATTAAGACAAAGTGATTGTGTAATGTAGGTAAAATGGTACAATATTAATGTGGTAATTAAGAAAGCCTATTCTTTTTTCTTTTCATACTACTCTTAGAGTAATGTCATTCGTCAGTTGTCATTTTGATTTGAAAATTAAAATTAAATATTTTTTTCACCACGTGCGTGTATGTAGATTTGCTGGAAATAAAAATGGATGAAAACATTTCCAAACTTGTGAAAATAATAAAAATTGCTACAATCAACACTTAATCAACATTTTGCCGTCCCCGCTGGGCGGTAAAAATATAAATAAATTTAAATCTACCGAAATACGTCGGCGGTAAAAACGCTGCCGCCGCAATAATGAGCCATTCCATATACCCTTGTTTCAATTGTGATTTTTTTCTGGGTAGAGAGTGTTGGCCAGTAAGTAATTAATTTTCTGCAGGACTACGTCTGCCGGGTCTGCTAGTTTTGTATGTAAATATGTAGAAATTTACATATGTACTAAATACCCAGTAGCCCAAATGGTCACCGGTGACATTGTCACTAATGAGGATTTAGTGACATCGTCGCACTTTCTGTGAATCCTAAACGACATATATGTAGCTGACAATGAGACTGGTGACAATGTCATGCAGATGTACTCCTATCAAAGACATATAACAGACAATGTCTTGCAGCGGTCACTTATTAAAAGTTCATTGCAGGACATTGTCGCTTGAATGTCATCAATGATCACTGCATGGAAAAGTCATGCAGATGACATGAACGACGAAATTGCCATTTATATGAAAAAGTCATGAACGACTTCTTACAAAAGGAGCCCAAAATCATTTAACACGTAACTTTTCCGTACAAGACTCTTAAGTGACTAATGCATGACATTCGCTACGGGGTAATTAAAAAATTTATGAATAATGCATATGTATATTCTATATGTATGTATGTATGTATGTATGTATGTATGTACATCCCAGACCTCCATTCCACCTGTGGCTATATCTACCTTTAATCCTTTCTTTGCTCAAGTTTAATTTTATGGCCTTTTATGTTTTCGATGTTGGTGGGCAAAGTTTTAATAAGAACATTAACATGCACGCAAAAATTTAATTTTTCATACACTTTATTGATCAAACTGTACTAGCGTAAGTGACTGTAGAAATGATAACAGCAGAACTGAAAGTTTATCCTCCCTAAGGGATAAATTTAATTACTCTTCTATGCGTGCGAAAGTTAAAAGCTGTAAAATGCCAACAAATTACACATTTAAAATATGTAAATGTTTTTTTTTTGTGTAAAAGAAAGCAAAGGACTTCTCGGAGGAGCTTTGTTGCTCAAGTAAACGGAGCTTAGTATATGTACAGAGATAAGTACATGGTACATACATATATATAAATATGTATATTATTTTTTGGACAGTTGTACTATTCAAGCTCACTATATACTATGCAAACAAGCCGAGTTCTGAGTTTAGTGCATGCAATATTTTGCGGATGAAAGGACCAAATAAATAAAACACCCCTTCACATGATTTCTTATTATTTTTGACTAAGATGAAAGTTTCCACTGGAGGGGACTTGGCTGCACTTAAGGTTTCGAATCGACGCCAGTTGACGAGAAGAAGAAACGAATGACGTGATAAGTTGATCCCCACCGAAAACGCTTCGGAGATTATAGCTCTA